>NW_015505210.1:2076961-2083199 GCF_001515645.1 Sinocyclocheilus grahami | reverse complement strand
AAAACCTTTTATATAATTAAGAGAAGTTTACATGTAAATGACACTAAAAATATCATATTATATTTTGAATAAATGCGAAAATACTCTTTCATCAATATTTTATTTGATTTATTATTCAAAATTATTAAATTCACAAGTAACATTTAGTTATTATTTTTTGCTGTTTGGGGGGGGGGGCGCGGGCGCGGTCATGAGGGTCTGCAGGAGTCCTCTTTTGATATTAATTTCCCCCCTGCATGTTGGTTGCAACACGTGTCAGTTTTGTTTACAACAAAAATTATATAATTTTATTAAAATGTTAAAAACATCATAGAAGAGGTGTATTGAAGTCATGTATGAATCAGTGTAATTTAGTACTATTTATTTACTATTATAGTATTAATTAATATTTTATAATATAATATATTTTCAGTTTTTTTATTTTAGTAATGTTACTATGTGCTTTTGTCATTTTATTATATTTCTATGTAGCTTTATTTTATTTTTATTTTATTGCAGTTAACTGCCAAGACATTTCTAATTTTCATTTAATTAGATTTTATTCTAGCTTTATTTTAATTAATAGTTTAATATTTAAATTACACCAGTATGAATGCAATTTTTAATGCCATCTTGAATAAATTAATACATTTAGACAAATAAAAAAAATTGAGCTTCGTGTCATCCAAATACCAACACAGACACTAAATCAGCAAGTTAGTAACTTTCCCCACCTGTGGCCTTTGTGGGGACAGATCTGCAGATGGTGTCTGGGCATAGCTTGTAGGTGTCACAATAGAGGCAAAAGCACCAGGTGCAAAGTTCCCACTGGAACTGAGAGACAAACTGGAAGGCGTTCCACCGGAGACAAAGCCAGGAGTGTTAGTGCTGATAGTGTTGGGTGGGGATGATGTGGATGTCTCTCCAGATCCATCAGGTTGGTTGGAGGAGCTCTGTGAGGAGTCCTTGAAAAGGGAACGCAGCTTCTGGTCTAAAGCATGGATGTCTTCAATTCCAGGTGGCTTCCCCTGTACATCACTCTCACCATCTCCTGTTGTAGATGGTTGCGTCACAGGGACAGAGGAGGGACCGACTTGCACCTGCTGGATGCCGGTTTGAGCTTGATCCAAGCCATTGCTCTCAGCCACAACGTTTTGAGGAGTCTGGGAAGGGGTGGGAAGTGACAGTCGACGTGCTGGTGATTCAGTTGGGGCTGGAGAAGGAGATATCCTCCCTGTTCTGGTTTGCTGAGTGGTAGATGGTGTAGGAGTGCTAACATGAGTGGTGACCACTGTCAGAGCTGCAGTGGCAGCTGGGACAGGGCTCTGGAATAACGATTGAGAAATAGGAGGGATACAGCTCTCTGGGGCAAGACCTCCAGGTGTGGCTGGTACCACAGAAATCTGGGTTGAGCCAGGGGCAAAGCTAGCTTGGTCCTGCTGAACACTGCTGGCTGATGTGGGATCAGATGCTTGAAGTGAGAATACATGAAATCAATCTTAATGTTACATGTTGGTTGGTTGGTCATACTAAAATTTATTGCCATATCAGCTTCATGAGCTATTGCACGGCAGATATAAATTAAGCATTCAACAACAAAATACCATAAATACAAGTTTAAGCAATTTTTTTTCTGAGAAAAAGTAAATCAGACCTGGTATGGAGTCTTCAAATGATGTGTTTGCAGAAGGAGGTCCAAAAAATGGCTCCCGAAGTCTTGCTTCAGGCACTGGGCTAACTATGAAGCGCCGGCCTGCTGAATGTACAACCTGTGCTGCCACACTAGGTGGCACACCTGTTAAATGTGAAATGTCAAATGATACAGGTTGCAAGATGGGGCAGATAAAATATAAGAACATCACCCCAAAATACACTTACCAGGCACACTGGATGTTGAAATTTCAGGTACTTGCTGGCTCAAATTACTGCTCACCTGAAGGGTTAAGGGGAAAATTTAATTTGTAGTCTTCAAATCATTTTTCACATTTGTTCTTTTGGTCTGAAAAATCATCAACTGTACCTGATTTTGGTTATTTTTCTGAGCCTTTCCTTTCTGATCTGCCATCTGAATGACATCTTGAACCTGCTCTATGAAGGTCTCCCGCTCGCTTTCCAAGATAAAATCACTTTTGATCTTGAAGTTACACACACAGAAGTTAGTCAAATTTTTTGTTTCTATTTATTAAATATTTAATGAAGTTAAACATCCTGGATATTGAGAGCCAAAATGGTAATGCATAAAATGCTTAACCCCCCCCCCAAATACATATTGTAATAAATATCATTGTAATTTCAAATGAAGAGGTCTCTGGCAATCAATTCACTCTACTGAAAAAAGGTGAAAGTAAGAGAAATGTGTACCATAATTTCAGCAATTTCTACAGGATTATCTCCATCCAAATCAAACTTGAATGTCACCATTTTCTTGTTGTGGGTTTCCAGCTGACATTCAGCAACTCTGTCCCCAATATTAGAAATCTACAAAAACACAGATCAATAACCCCATGAAAGTAATTATATGTACTTACTCATTTTTGTGCCTATAATCGCACTGTTATTATAGTAAAATACACACCAAAATGTAATGTGATGCCACTATTACAAACAAATCAAATTAGATTTGATTATAACTTACATTCAGCACATTGAGCTTGAGCTTGGCCAGTTTTTCGTGGCGTGAGCGACTGCGTACAGAGCGGCTCTGGGGTCGTTTTATAGAGCGACCCTCATGGCTGCCCTCGTTCCCATCGCTCAGACCAGATGCAGCATCGGAGTGACCACTGAGGACACCCAAAACATTTAGTTAAACTTCTCTGTACTAGAATGTCAATATTAATAAACATGAATTATAAAAAAGATGTTTCACCTTTCTGTGGAGGCTGGAACCAGAGATGTTTGAGGTTGTAACTGCTCTGCTGGCTGCGGTTGGGAGTGGGACACACTCACTGGTGCCTGTAATAGAGAATTAATTTAGGATTTTAGAACCCCAGTGACTTCTAATCATGATCATCCAAAACACACAATCACAGGGAGGAGACGTTTTTTGTCCAGACAAAAAGGCATTGTTGTAAATTGATGCAATGTGGATACAATCTGGAGTAATGGCTGCTGAAAATTCAGCTTCGCCATCATAGGAATACCACAGGAATTACATAAAAAATAAATAAATAAAACAGAAAATAGTTATTTTAAACTGTAATAATTATTCAGATTTTACTGTATTTTTAAATCAAATAAAATACAGCTATAAAACTGCCAAAAAATATTTTTAAAAATCATACTGACCCCAAATATTTGATAAGTACACTAAATTACTGACGTTTAAAGAACATTTTCCACATTTACTCAATTCACTGAAAACAAAGCTAATTAAGCAATTCTGTTTACCATTAACAAAACTATATTTTAAAATATGCATTATATTTTTATATGTGAAAGCATTATATCAGCCATCACAGGGTTTCTGCAGACTTGAACAAGTTAAATGTAAGACTTTTTAAGACCTTTTTAATACCACCTTATATGAAATTTAAGACCTAAACCTGTAATGGAAATACACATTTTATTACATACATATATGTAATATTTAATGTGTATAAATTACAAAGAAAACAAAATATCAGTGCTGTAATAAATGGTATTTATTACTATGATATACAGTGAACTTTTCATGTCAACAAAATTCATCTTTGCAATCCAGACATAAGCTGCATCTGAAGTGGCATTTAGATGCGTTTACACACTGTTTAATGCAGAACATGAATGCATTTAACCTGCAGTTACAAATGCATAAATAATGTTTTGATATATTAAACATAAAACATTGAATACTGATATTTGAAATAATTTTAAAAATGAAAAGATACCGGTACTTTAAATGTGAAATTAAAACCGTCAGTAGGCGGCAGTAAGTTATGACTTGAGTGAGTCAATGCGACTGAACCGAATCATTTAAACGGTTGATTCATTCAGGAACGAAACACCGTCATGTTGCTCAGAGACGGAAAACAGCACTGTGGCTTTGTTTGGAATTATTTTTGTTGGCGAAATAGTGCAAAAACAGGCAATATGGTGTCTAAAACGTACGTCTCTTAATAAAACTTCTAGTTTATTGAACTGTTGTAAAAAATCAATATCACATTTTTATATGGTAATTTTTGGAGAAAAAGGCACTCTTCCGTGTGAACTTGAGTATAAATATACATTATTTTCTGCGACCCATGTCTTGAATTTATGATCATTCTGAATGTATTTTAATAGACTGAATCATGCAGTGATCAGGCAGAGCGCACTGCAAATGCGCACGAGACTTCACGTAATGCGTGCTCTCTGTAGGTGTTTTGAATGTTTGTTTGTTTTTGCGTCGTAAGAATATTGAGTAAAATAGCTCACTTGTCATGGTGTTATTTAACTATATCATGTTATGAATAAACTAAACATTCTGAATTTTTACCCCGGTGTGTTTCTTCTGAGTTTATGTGTGCTGTCACGCTCATTTGTTCTGAAGTCTCAAGACAAACAGAGTGAGCCTCAGCGCGAGCTTGTATTCTGTATTCTGCAGTTCTCTCTGATGACGCAGTAACTTACCGCAGGAAGAAAACATCTTCGGTCAGTCCAATGATTGTAAAGTCATTAGGTCCGTCGGACTGAAGATCTTTTAGCGGTAATGAAACCAAAAATATTTAAGACCCACCGAATCCGAATTTAAGACATTAAGACTTTTTAAGGCCTTATATTAGGAAAACGTTATTTAAGACATTAAGACTTTTTAAGGACCCGCGGACACCCTGCATCAGCACTGTAGGTATTATTATCAGCACTAAAAACCCACATTGGCAAACCGCTAATTCAAACACCACAGTGTTAGGCACACTAGTACCTGACAGGCCTGATATAGAAAATAGAGCTGTTCAGCATTTGGAGGTGGTGAGAAAACAGGAGGGCTGAGTTGACATGCCCATATCTGACAAGAATGTAAGAGCAGCCAGCATGCAAGACAAGGATGGAGAAGTAAAGAACAGTAGGATTAATGTATGAACTGCCAATAAGTTGGATGTTGTGTGCAAACACCACAACATTCATCAAGCAAAATGCAGGCCAATGGAAGATATAAGGTCAGCCACCAGAGGGTACTTTTACTGTACCTGTAAGACTTGAGGGCCCTGAGGGGGAGCACTGCCATCCTGAGGTGGCTGATGGTACTGCAAGGGGACGGCAGGCTGAACGGCAGAGGGTAGAGTTGCCGCCTGACCCATCACCTGAGAAGGCAATTCATATATACTCTCATTTATGTTTAACAAACAACAGATCTATAGAGCAAGATGTTTTTGACTTCATGTTATGGATCACATGAAATGTACCTGGGGTGCGGCTGCAGTTCCAGTCTGGGTGATGGGACCCACGGTCAAAGTACTGCTCGGCTGCTGCAGAGGGGCCTGGGCTGGGTGCTGTGACTATTGAGGAAAAGCAATTTAGCAGTGAACACAAAGAAACAAGTGTTGTTTTTTCTTCAGGTTAACATGACTAGCTCTGCTTAGGGCTGGACAATAATTCAATATCAATATGTATCGCGATATAATTCTTTTCAATAACGGTGATATGGTTTTTAAACACATTTCCGATATTTCGATATACGTTACCAGTGTTTCCCATACATTAATTTATTTGTGCCGTTTGACTTCGTTGAATAAACATAAGCACTGCACGTTTCAAAATCAAAACGTGGCGCGGGTGTTTTATATGAATGTATCTCTGAAGGGAACCGACTGTCTTCAGAAAAGTTGATGACATTTTCATTTGATCTGATAAAGTAGCGTTCATGAGCGGAGCTGCTTTGATTACAGCCGTTACTGGAGAAACCACAAGTTCTACCGCTCTCAATGCACCTCCTGCTGGCAGACAATCAGTTTTTCAATTTTCAATAAGCCCGTCTCCAGCAACATGTTTTTGTTGTTGCTCTTTTTTTCTGCAGCAACTCAGAGCACTTTTCATATTCTTTATCCTGGCTGAAGCACATTTGTTTCAATCTATAACAATAATCAGCCACCCTACATTACAGTCAAAGGTTTTTGAACAGTAAGATTAAAAAATTTAGTTTTTTTAAGAATTCTCTTCTGCTCACCAAGTCTGCATTTATTTGATCCAAAGTACAGCAAAAACAGTAAAATTTAGAAATATTTTCTATTTGAATATATTTTAAAATGTAATTTATTCCTGTAATATAAAGCTGAATTTTCAGCATCATTACTCCAGTCTTCAG
>NW_015505210.1:2002328-2074477 GCF_001515645.1 Sinocyclocheilus grahami | reverse complement strand
CGTTTGACTTCGTTGAATAAACATGAGCACTGCACGTTTCAAAATCAAAACGTGGCGCGGGTGTTTTATATGAATGTATCTCTGAAGGGAACCGACTGTCTTCAGAAAAGTTGATGACATTTTCATTTGATCTGATAAAGTAGCGTTCATGAGCGGAGCTGCTTTGATTACAGCCGTTACTGGAGAAACCACAAGTTCTACCGCTCTCAATGCACCTCCTGCTGGCAGACAATCAGTTTTTCAATTTTCAATAAGCCCGTCTCCAGCAACATGTTTTTGTTGTCACTTTTTTTCTGCAGCAACTCAAGAGCACTTTTCATATTCTTTATCCTGGCTGAAGCACATTTGTTTCAATCTATAACAATAATCAGCCACCCTACATTACAGTCAAAGGTTTTTGAACAGTAAGATTAAAAAATTTAGTTTTTTTAAGAATTCTCTTCTGCTCACCAAGTCTGCATTTATTTGATCCAAAGTACAGCAAAAACAGTAAAATTTAGAAATATTTTCTATTTGAATATATTTTAAAATGTAATTTATTCCTGTGATCAAAGCTGAATTTTCAGCATCATTACTCCAGTCTTCAGTGTCACATGATCCTTTCTAATATGAAATCATTCTAATATGCTGATTATCAATATACAGTTGAGTATTTTTTTCTTCAGGATTCTTTGATGAACAGAAAGATCCAAAGATCAGCATTTATCTGAAGTAAAAAGCTTTTGTAACATTATACACTATACCATTCAAAAGCTTGGAGTCAGAATGATTTCTTTCTTTCTTTTTTGGAAAGAAATTATAGAAATTTATACTTTTATTTAGCAAGGATGCTTTAAATTGATCAAAAGTGATGATAAAGACATTTATGTTACAAAAGATTTCTATTTCAGATAAATGCTGTTCTTCTGAACTTTCTATCCATCAAAGAAACCTGAAAAAATTATACTCGGCTGTTTTTAACATAATAGTATGTTAGAAGATATTAATAATTAATAAGGTGAGTCTGAGATGTTTATTTGACAGTGATTTCACATTTCTTGTTTGTATGAAGGCTAAATACAAATAAAAGGTGAACATTAATTTATTTGTGCTGTTTTTTTTTCTAAAGTATTATATGGTTTTATATGAGGTGTCATAGACTTGGCAAATGAATTTTTCATAAGTTTGTATGCACAGACATCTGTTGTGGGCGTTCTTGGCAGTTTTTACAAGGCTTTTTAAAATAGTGTTCATATCGATATCGGAATTATATCGTATCGACCGAAATGAAGAAATATATCGTGATATAAATTTTGGCCATATTGTCCAGCCCTAGCTCTGCTTGAAAACCAAGACGGGTAACAAAATACAAAGGAAATGACTCACCATGCTTTGTGGATGGGTCATGGTGTGCTGTGGCTGCGGATCAGGCTGTATGGTGCTGAAAGATGTACCTGGCTGGGCAGGCTGAGTCTCAGGGACAGACGCTGAACCTTGAGGGTCCACAAAATGTGGTCTTATGAGACAATAAGACTTTCAGAACGTTTTCCCATACAAATACGTGCATCTTATTTTTATTCATTACTAGCATTTTAATACTTTTTTTTGTTTTGTTATATTGTATAATTATTTTTCTTGTCATTACTTGCTCTGTGTATAATGCTTTGGCAATATGTTAACACAATCCTGCCTATAAAGTACTTTTAAGTATTGAAATTAGAGCAAAACAACTAACTGGAAGCAGAGGCTCCAGGCTGCTGCAGTTGCTGGTCTGCTTCATGTTCTTCAGACTCAATAATGACTGAGGCCAGAGCGGGACCAGGGGGCTTGGCTGTGGTGTTAGTATACGGTCCAAGTTGTGAGGGGTCATTCTCCTGCACCAACTTCCTCTTTTCTTGTTCCTCTCTAACAAGTTTTCTCTGCTCTCGCTTACGGGAGATCAGGGACACTCTGTCCTTTATGGCCTTTGCAATGGTCTTGTGGTCACCCTCACAAACATAGCCCGAATCGACCTTGAGGAAAAAGATTACTCTGATTTCAACTTTAAAGGCAATGACAGGTCAATGTTATAAGAAGGCCAGGGGGAATTTTGGTGTTTTAGGTGAACTTTTAGGTGTGTTTTTTTTACGCACTGAAAGGATGCAGAATAAATATATATGGATAATTACATGTAAGGCCAAACAAAATGAACCAATTAAAGATTCAAAACATCAACTGATTTGAATCTGTAGTTAAGTAACAGAACAGAAATCCAAGTATCTTTACCATTTCTTGGGCAACATCATCTGGGACGTCTTTATCTAAGTCAAAGGAAAACTCAATGGCTTCATTCTCTTTGTATTTCCCTTTAAGTTTCTTTACATCCTCAATGCGTAGCAACAACTTTATGGCCACCAGCTCTCCATCATCCTCCTCAGCCAGCTCTACACGAACACCAGTTTCCTCCTGGAAAAAAGCATGACTTAGGAGGTCCTTGATGCAATACCTAAAAAAACAAAACAAAACAAAAAAAACAAATAAAAATGAAGACCTGTCCTGTACCAATATTTTAATGAGAACATATCAATATATTAAACAGAGGAGGAAACTGGTTTACATACAAACCAATATTATGGCAATGTTTTGAAAAATCTTCTTATTCCTCAGTAGTGACATCAAAACATAATAATTTGTGTATCTGACTCAGAGGAGTATTTTATGTTAAATAAAGCATCCAAAATGTCAGTGGGAACTTGTGAGATCTCTCCTCATTCTGACGTAACCACATAACCACATGCATTGTTGGCTTAAGCATAATCAGGTTAAGAACATGCATGTAAAAGACACAGCAGACATTTATGACCTTGAATGTGATAAAACTGGATTAAAGACATTTTTAAATAATTAATTGTGTGGTAATAACATAGAACTCAGTCAAATCAGACACTGTATTTCATATGACACAAATAAAAAAGGCTGCAAGTATAGCATGTTGAATTTCATACTGTGGTGTAACCAATGAAACACTGAAAATACCTTTCCACAAATTTCCAGTGGACAAGGAAAAAAAACAGGCTGTGAAAACTAGACCTTACAATAACAACAACTGAACTCTCATGCTCGGTGAATGTCAGCCCACCTCTCGTCTTTATTCTGACGTATGCAACCCTCAATGATCTCCTTCACTTCTGGAATAGCCACTTTGTCAAAACTGCCAGGCTTTACCCCCTGTAAACACGACACAGGAAACAATCAAGTCACACATGTAGAAAGCGGAGATGGTTTGAACTTGGGGCCAGATTTTCTCAAAAATACTACATTGAGTTACTCAGGCTTAAGTTTGTATTTATAACTGTCTTGATACCATTAGGTTGCTAGGTCATTACTGGTTTTGTGAGACTGGGCTTCAGCATTTACTGGTAGAGGTAAAAAAACAACTTACCACTGTGTGAGGAAAAAAAAGCAGAAAGGAAACACCCCCACAGTGTGCAAAAAAAGGGGTAAAAATACTAAAATAGTGCAGCAAACAAGGGGAGGATGAGTGCGTGGGGACTCTTTCCTCCGCCAGTGAAGTGTGGACTTACGCTGGTGACTCTGCGATAGATCTGAGCTGCATTCTGACACTCGGAGTACGGGTACTCAGAAGTAGCCATCTCCAGCATACACATCCCAAAGGCATACACATCCACGGACTCGTCATACTTCTCCTCATACATCTCAGGCGCCATGAACTCAGGGGTACCTTAAATTAAAAGAATGGTTCAGAACTCTCTCAGTACCCTATTACAACCTCTCAGTGAAGAGGTGAGAGGAAGATGATGCTGTCGCTGAAGACCGCTTGAGCATAACCTGTGAGAAAAGAGAGAGGTAGAGGGAAGGAAAGCAAAAAAGGGATAGAAAGTAAAAAAAAAAAAAAAGAGGAAGGGGAAACTCCCCTCAGTTAGACCACAATGATAAGAAGCCCAAGTTTCTCCATGTAAGACCTTCAAGGGCTGGACTGCATATGAGAAAAACCAAACTGGTGCACAGCACTCACTCAAAGGCCTGGACTGACCACAGGACTAAACAATAGAGACTGAATGTAAGAAATCAACGTATTTGTGGTTGTTAGCCCAAATAACAAGTCCGTGGTCAGAGGGCCTGATGCTTTCATCACAAGATCAAACCAAAGCACTAGCTATGGAAAACAAACCTTTCAAAAAGTCCTACCTTTGGGTTAACCTGTGAAGAGAAAAGGTTGAGCAATTCGAATGTATTACACTACATAGCTTACCAAAAAAGTGAGGTTCTGTGCACCAGGTGAACTAGTAACCAAGTTACCCATTGACAAAGGTCTCACACAGACAAACTTCCCATATTGATAATGATTCTGACTGATATGCGTCACATAATACTGGTGGACTTACCAGGCTCATTTCTGCGTACTTACTGTCTGTACTGCAGTACACTAAATAATCCTTAAAGTAGAATAAGGAGAGACCTGAAATAAGAGCCTAAGGCTTCCAAAACAAAAAACAAACAAAGAAAAAAACACAAAGATCTTAAAGCTAAAAGTATGAGGGAGATGAGCAGAGAGTTTAAGGCTTTGAGCTCCAGACACTGACACACTAAAAGAAAACAAGCATTTCCTTGCGGGGGGAAAAAATTAACAGATTCATTAGCATCATCATCATTAAATCATGGTTGACTGAAGAAACAGACCACAAATTTCCGAACCAGAGCAAAAGATCACTCACGGTACCTGGCAACCCAGGGCTCAACTCTAGCTCTAGTGTTATCCCATGATCAGATCAGGTTTCCTTGCAGACGTGTCACAAAATACCTACAACCGCACCACAACTACTTACTCTGTCTGTGGGCACCTGAAATTGTTGCAATGAGGACAGAAGAAAAGACAAAAACTATGTTTGAACTAAAAGAGGGTGTCAAGAGACAACTTCCATAAATCGGGAGCCCTGGTTTGCTGCGGTTCAATCGGTCAGGGAAACGCTGTGGTCTGCTTTCTCACCACTGTCATTGAAACACACTTTGAAAAGAAGCAGCAGAAGAAAATAAACATGGAATGAAGGATTTGCTTTTCCCTCAACCACAAATCGGAGTCGGGCAATTCGAATGGATTTCGATTTGGAGGCGGTAATGCAGTTGCAAATACTTAGCCGTACCTATGACGCTCTTGGCAAAGGAGGCCCTCTTGAGGGTAGCCAGACCCAAGTCTCCAATCTTGACAGATCCAGTAGGTCCGGTGATGAAGATGTTGTCACACTTGAGGTCCCGGTGGATGATGGGAGGCGACCTAGTATGAAGGAAGTGCAGCCCCTTCAGAATCTGCCGGCACCAGCTGCGCAGGACTTTGATCTTCATCTCCTTAAACCGTTTTAGATACCTAGAAGGGCACCGAAAACAAATCAATCATAGCAGGTGGCCTAGATGACAAACATGGATTAAAAAAAAATCTGACAGGAACAAATAAAAGCACTTACGTCTTGAGTGTCCCAGATGTCATGAGTTCAGTCACCAGGACAATACACTTCCTCCCTTTCAAGGATGACTCCCAGGAGTCATAGAAGCGTACTATGTTGGGATGCTGAAGACCCTTCAGCATTCCGGCTTCCTCTTTAAAACGCTGCCGCTCTGACTTGGACAACTTGCGATCCTGAAAAATAATTTCTTATTTTATTTTAGAATATTACAGATTTTGTAAATGCGGGGTCACATTAGCAAAATTTTGATTTTGCTTGTGAAATTTCGTCCAACAACAGTAAATCTAACCGCACTTTAAATGAAATTGTTTAAACATTAATGCCAAAAAAAAAAACTTCTGGGAAAAATTACAACAAAAACATTATCGTTATTGTTATTACATTTACATTTGCGCATTTAGCAGATGCTTTTTTCCAAAGTGACTTACAAAAAACGAACAAAAGCAATTCGTCAAAAAGCCAACACTATTTGTGATTATACAAAGTCTTGTATATTTTATGTTTCACATTTTATACAAAATTACACAGGACCAGATATACTAACAGCTTGTGCTAGCGCTAGGGCTATCAAAATGACAAACTAAATTCAAATTTTCTACTTAAATATTATAAAAATTCTAATTATATTCTAATTTAAAAGGCATAATTTCAGTTAGGGGGAAAAAAGCTTTTGGCTTCTCTCCTGAGGTCACAAGAGGGCGCATCGAGCAAATTACTATGGAAAACAAACCTTTCAAAAAGTCCTACCTTTGGGTAGGATGTATGTATGTATAGTTTAATACAAAGGACCGAAAACCAATCACAAAGAGTAGGCTACTTTCTTCATTTAAAAACATGAAATACAGTGGGATGGGGAAAAACCGCCATAACGTCTTTAGACATGTTTTTTTAAAAGTTGAACTTGCATTAATTTTACATGGCTTTCTAAACATGCCGCTGTCTGCAAGACGCGAGTGCAACGCTGATAGATGTCCTCAGGGTGTGAACTACGGGGGAGCTCGGCTCCCCTTAATAAGACATGGGCTCCCCTGAAAACGTGATTTGTGAAATTTTGGGGGGTCTCAAAAAATATTGACAATGTGTTATTTTGACGTGCAATTTCAGTTTTGTGTAATGTGATCATCGTGGATTATTATGTGTAAAATTGCAAAAAATATAATTCATTCATGCATGAAGGCGATTTAAACCTAATTCACTTCAATAAAGATAACTATACATGCTATTCTTGTCATGAGCATCAAGGTGTGGGGGCGCTGCGGTGCAAATTCCACTCATGTTTCGTTTCCACTCAAAGATTCGTAGAAAAAATATAAACGTTGGACTCTGGTTGATTCTAGGGATGCAGCGATTAACCGGTTTCGCGATTAATCGGTTTCGCGATTAACCGCGCTTTAAAACGTCACGGTTAATTAATCGTAACGGTTCCGCTAAACCGAGTGTTTCTGTTACACGGAACGGAACTGTTGCAGCTTGCGCAAAACGAAAAAAGTTACACTAGCGGTGCACCAGCTTAAAATGATGTGCTTATCAGAGGCACGGAGGCTACTACATGCATTAGATGAACTGTGACAGAGGGACCAAACAGCGAAGCTTTATTTCCACCAGAGAAATGCTTGTCGATAGTGTGGGACCATTTTGGGTACACCAAGAATGACCAGGGTGTCATTTAAATATTGCTGTAAAAAACTGCTGCTAAAGAGCGAATACATAAGAAGGGTTAATACACGGCTAGCTGTACATTGAAAGATTTTAATGCATGACGTGAAGGCAAGAACCACCTGACGCGAAGCTACAGCTGAAATGTAAAGAATGTACAAACTGAAAACATTAAATACTTTTGCGATCTATTTCCATTTGTTATTTTCAAAAGAGAAATACTGTCATGGATGTTTACAGAGCAGAGGTCACCTTTTTTTAATTCCAATGGGAGAGATGGACTTTTGTTTGTCTTTTGTTTATTATAATTTTTTGCTGTATTGTTGGTTACTGTGTTATTTCGGTTTCAAAAGCCAGCAATAAATAACACTTTAATATCTAAAGAGTGTTCATGTGATTTTATACATTAGTAATTTTGGGAAATGAATAAATGCATAATAATCGTCATAATCGTAAAACCGTGATTATTCCTCAGACAATAATCGTACCAACAAAATCTATAATCGTTGCATCCCTAGTCGATTCTGTGTTAAGGTAAGGCATGTTATTCGCAATTGTGTGTTGTGGCTGGGTTGTTATAGGTCTGCGTAACTCTCTATGTCTTAGGCCTAATTGAACGGAGGAATTATGGTATTAATGCTATCAATTCGTGTCGATAAAGTATAATAGGGTAAATCCTGTATAGTGATTTATTCTATATAGTGCTTGCATAAAGCAAGTAGTGCATACACTTGAAGATGTTATATATCTTTGTAATTCATTGTAAGCCTCCTTTTGAGGCACGCGCAAGCGCACAAACCCCCCATCCCCCCAGCTTCTTAAATAACTGAATGTGCACTCTTAACTTCAGCCAATCAAGCATTATATTATGATACTATGATAATTAAGCACTATTTAATGATAGAAATAGTGATTAGAACTAAAACTTGGTAACCATGAATGAATGCATATTTGTCATTTTAACTGAACTTGTCCTACTGGTGGTGGTGTCATAAAATCGCGATTTGAGCTTGCGCGATTTCTAAATCGCTTTATAGCACGATTTTTAGCCCCCGACCTCCCGCAGTATGCTATCCGAACCAATCAGAATGCAGCACGCCTAAATGGAGCACAAGAACAGAACAGACCGGGCGAGCATACAAACGTAACGCCAGGTTCACACACTTCGTCTGTGGAGCTGATTTTTTCTGCGCCCATGTTAACAGATCAGAGCGTTCACACCGCATGCGATTGCGGTCCGGCAGTGCGCTCCAGGAGCGGTGCATCTGCAGCAGTCATGCTGCGATTGTTTCCACACGGAATCTATTTCTGCTGTGCTGCACGTGCTGAATTAAAGTGACAGTGCATTATTCGCAGTAAAAATTAACATGGATTGGCACAGAAATTTAGTAATTACACCATAATTGCATATAATTGAAGTCTACTGTTTCACAGTCAACACGTGGCTTTTTGGCTAGATTTAAAACAAGGAAAAGTGCACTTTTAGATAGACAAGGTTGTACTGTGATAAAAGAGAATCACAATGCTGAAAAAGCATTTTCAGAAACAATGTTTGGATTTGAAATCAAAATAATGGATAAATGTTGTGTTTGTGGTAGGGATGTAACGATTACCGGTTAGTAATCCTGCAGGTGTGGAGATAGAAGGGAGTTATCAGCTCACTGCACAGTTCCCAGATGTGTCAAACACTGACATGCAGGAAAAAGCTGATAACTCACAGCTGCTCTGAAACTCAAACTAGAGACTGCCACCATGAAAAGATTCCCTGGTGAAACTATTAACAGAATAGCAATGATAGGTGTTTAGCTATTTCGCAGTATAAAAGCAGATCCACACTGTTACAGCTCACGAGCATAGCCATAAGCAAACATTTCTTTGATCTAAAATAAAGTAGCACTTGAATATTAATAGTTACAAAAGTGCACGCAGAGTTCAATTTAACAAGAATTAAAGGAACAGTTCACTCAAAATAAAAAATAGCTGAAAATGGGCACCCATTCACTGCAGAGGATCCATTGGTGAGCAAGTGACATAATGCTGAATTTCTCTAAATCTTTTCCAATAAAGAAACAAACTCATCTACATTTTGGATGGCCTGAGGGGCAGTAAATGTTCAGCAGTTTTTAATTTTTGGCTGAATTATTATAATTTATTTGTTTGTAAGGTCTCTTTGCTCAGGATTGATTGATAGATGCCCCCAGTGTTTACTAACCTCACATGCTCTCAAATTATTCAAGCACCTTGGGAATAACATTAACAAACTACTTTCTTTTCCATGAGTGTTCTATTCCAATTATAATTTATTACAATAATTCTCATCATGTCCCAAACTTTCATCTGTACAAATAATATTTGCATAGCAGGCTAAAGGAAATCAGTTCTGGCCAGGAACCACACAGAAGAGGACCTTTCTCTCAGAGAAAAACGAAGATGTCAGTATAGGATTGTGTTTGTCTTCAACTTATCACCCATTACAGATAATTCATTCATGTGTTTCTACCCCATGCGTAATTATTTATTACTGTTTGAATGAATAAAATATCTCCATTACTCAGTGTCTGATATTAGCAGTGATTAGACAGGGCAGTGAAAATACGACAAATAAGACCCGCTGAATGGAAATTGATGTGCCCTTGAAACGCATGATTGCTTATCAGGAATGACAAGTACTGCTGATGAATGGACACGTTATTTGAATATTTGTTCAAATGATTACATTTATCTCTAAAGTTCAAATTAGAATTACAAAACCAATTTGACAGGTGACCGTTGTCCTTTTATCTGCATTTCATTTTGTCCATCCTCAAATATGAAGCATAATTTGGAGCAGAATATTCCTCTTCGATATAGGTACAGAGAGAGAATGAGTGATAGAGCAACACAGCTTGATGTCAGACCTCATCAGCTACTTGCTGACTTGCAACAACATGCAACATTAAGCCCAATCAGTGAGTATGTGGACTCAAATCCATTACTCCAGCAAATGAGGTGATTTGCTTTTATACTGGGCACTTTGTCCTCCTTTCTTTCTTTTCCTTTCTGTTTTTCTCATTCTACCTTTGTCCAACAGTTGGTATTCTCAGTTGGTTCAATTACATACTGCTTTAGCATTACATGTAAAACTAATTGCTTGAAGTGCACACTGAGTTGGGTGCTATTTCAACAAATACTTTTGCTAATTGAGTGGCATAATCAGGGTGCGAACTACGGGGGAGCTAGGGGGTGCTAGGCTCCCCTTAATAAGACATGGGCTCCCCTGAAAATGTGATTTGTGAAATTTTGGGGGGTCTCAAAAAATATTGACAATGTGTTATTTTGACGTGCAATTTCAGTTTTGTGTAATGTGATCATCGTGGATTATTATGTGTAAAATTGCAAAAATATCATTCATTCATGCATGACGGCGATTTAAACCTAATTCACTTCAATAAAGATAACTATACGTGCTATTCCTGTCGTGAGCATCAAGGTGTGGGCCGCTGCGGTGCACATTGCACTCATGTTTAGTACATGTTAACTCAAAGATTCGCAGAAAAAATATAAACGTTGGACTCTGGTCGATTCTGTGTTAAGGTAAGGCATGTTATTCGCAATTATGTGTTGTGGCTGTGTTGTTATGGGGCTGCGTGACTCTCGATGTCTTAGGCCTAACTGAACGGAGTGGTATTAAGGTATTAATGCTATCAATTCGTGTCGATAAAGTATAATAGGGTAAATCCTGTATAGTGATTTATTCTATAGCATAAAGCACACGCGCAAGCGCACAAACCCCCCATCCCCCCAGCTTCTTAAATAACTGAATGTGCACTCTTAACTTCAGCCAATCAAGCATTATATTATGATACTATGATAATTAAGCACTATTTAATGATAGAAATAGTGATTAGAACTAAAACTTGGTAACCATGAATGAATGCATATTTGTCATTTTAACTGAACTTGTCCTACTGGTGGTGGTGTCATAAAATCGCGATTTGAGCTTGCGCGATTTCTAAATCGCTTTATAGGACGATTTTTAGCCCCCGACCTCCCGCAGTATGCTATCCGAACCAATCAGAATGCAGCACGCCTAAATGGAGCACAAGAACAGAACAGACCGGGCGAGCATACAAACGTAACGCCAGGTTCACACACTTCGTCTGTGGAGCTGATTTTTTCTGCGCCCATGTTAACAGATCAGAGCGTTCACACCGCATGCGATTGCGGTCCGGCAGTGCGCTCCAGGAGCGGTGCATCTGCAGCAGTCATGCTGCGATTGTTTCCACACGGAATCTATTTCTGCTGTGCTGCACGTGCTGAATTAAAGTGACAGTGCATTATTCGCAGTAAAAATTAACATGGATTGGCACAGAAATTTAGTAATTACACCATAATTGCATATAATTGAAGTCTACTGTTTCACAGTCAACACGTGGCTTTTTGGCTAGATTTAAAACAAGGAAAAGTGCACTTTTAGATAGACAAGGTTGTACTGTGATAAAAGAGAATCACAATGCTGAAAAAGCATTTTCAGAAACAATGTTTGGATTTGAAATCAAAATAATGGATAAATGTTCAAAAAATATTGATTAGAGATTAAATATTTCATTATCTCACTTGTTTAACGCAAAGCTTCCGCGAAGAAAAGTTCTCAGCAAGTGGCTTTGAGCCAAGACGAACGAACGTTCAAACTATAAGGTTGACATTTAAGGGATAATGTATTGTATATTCACAGTTAACTTATTACATGGATTTTTTTTTTGTTTACCTAAAATAATATATAAATACGGGGATATGAAATATTGTATTGAGATTAATGTTTTGAAATCTTACCCGTTTATAAATTCATTATGAACAGTGTACAAAACAATCGTCAGGACACATGTTAATGTTCATTTAATGTTTATGCTAAAAAAAGTGCATATAGCTGCCAATTGTATTAGTTGTTTGTTGATTTTCAAATATAAAACTTATTGAAATGTTTTCAGTGTGTGTATCAGTTCTTTTTGAACGTTTTCATCTAATTTGAACAAAACCGTGATAATATTGATAATCGTGATAACTTTGGTCACTATAACCGTGATATTAAATTTTCATACCGTTACATCCCTAGCTTGTGGTAAACAGCCGCGGATCAGGAGCGGACTGCAAGCGTGTCCTGTGTGAAAGCAAAATGAGTCCGTGCTGCTTCTGCACCGCATACACATACTGTATACGCACTGCAGACGGAGTATGTGTAAACTTGGTGCAACAAATCTGGTTCAACATCTGAGGCAACGCCACAAAGAGCTCTATAACCAATGCATGGCAAAAAAAATCCCTGGACACTGGATTTTTTTTTCCTGCCATATGTCTATTCTAGAGACATTTTGTTACACATTTACTTGGTGATTATTTTGCCTTATGTCTGTTCTAGAGACATGCTACAGCTTTTTGATAAAGCTCTAATTGGTTTTCTTTTGGAAATATGTTTCAAATTCACACTGAATGCATTAATGACTGTAAAGCTTGTCTGTGTGTGTCAAAATCGTGATTAAAATCGAAATCGCAAAATTGATCAAAGAAATCGCTATAGGTTTTTTTTCCCATATCGCACAGCCCTAGCTCAAACCCAATCCAGCAGTGTGACCGTTTTGCTGTGTGCGGCTGGCTAAAGTTACAACATTGCACTCATTTCAACTGGCAATTCTTAGTTGACCTACATTTGGTGTGGTCAACTGCCATCTCTGGAATGAGAAAGATTTAGCTATGAGTTTGCCTTTGCCAAGCCCTGAGGGTCTGGCATTCACCCTAAGATAGGGTTAAAACTTTCGTAACTGCTCACATGTGTGCAATTAACACAATTAGAGGTCTTTAACACAATGCCTTAGAGTGAAGCCGTCAAAAGCAAATGATGTGGGTTAGAGGAAGGGAGACTCTTTGCACCCCACCCTACAACAGACCTATTTTCTCTCCCTTCCTCTTTTCACTATTCCAAATATGTGGTGCATTCTGTGGCCTATGGGACCAGGCCAGCAAAGTGTGGGAGCGTTTCCCTAGAAGAGGGGCAGCCTGCACACTGAACTCCAGTATAAGGATAAAGCTCCTGGCATGAATTAGGCTTACGTGTGAGGGCACATACCACTTCAGATGGAAGATAAGGAACCAGTATTAGTGAGAGGATCTGAAACACAAATTACCTGGAAATACGTTTAACAACTAATTAAAAATTGACCAATGTAGTTTAGTTGGTTGGGATAGAGTGCAGTGGTCTTGGTGCTTATAAGGGGATAAACAGGTAGTTTGGACGTTCATACGCTCATCTATCAGTCAATAATGTTAATCAGTGAACACATGGAGGTCACATGCTTTGTGAATGTTTTTTGTTAGGATCCGTGTGCCCTATTTCCTATCTAAAATTACTATAATATTACATAAAAGGAAATAAAATATTAAAGACATACACCACAGTTAAAAAGTTTGCGGTTAGTAAGATTTTTAAAATGTGAAAGAAGTGTCTTATGCTCATCAATGCTGCCTTTATATTTAAAAAATACAATAATATTGTGAAATATTATTACAATTTCTATTTTAATATATTTTAAAACTTAATTTATTCCTGTAATGGCAAAGCCAAATTTTCAGCAGCCAGTCGTCTCATATGATCCTTCAGAAATCATTCTATTATGCTGATTTTCTGCTCAAGAAACATCTTCATTTTTATTATTATCAATGTTGAAAGCAGTATTACTGCGTAATTTATTTTGTGGAAACACATCTTTTAATTCGATGAATATAAAGTTCAAAAGAACAGCATTTATTTGAAATGGTAAGGGATTTTACAGTGTTACAAAACTTCTGTCCCTTTTGATCAATTTAATGCATTCTTGCTAAAAAAAAAAAAAAAACACCTTACTGATCCCAAACCTTTGAAAGGTACAGTGTATAATGTGTATGTGTAGTAAATTAATGGCTGTACTTAAGCGATTTTAACACTTAAAGGGGTCATATGATGCTTTTTTAAAGATCATTATTTTGTGTATATGGTGTAACAGAATTGACATGTTTTAATGTTCAAAAAACACATTATTTTTCAAATACTGTACATTATTGTAGGTCCTTTATGCCCCGCCTCTCTCAAACGCTTTGTTTTCTACAAAGTCCCTCCTTCCGACAAGCGCAGTCTGCAACTGAACGTCAAACATATTGACCTATAGCTATATTATATTATAGCCGCATTTGAACAGTCAATAGCAAATACTTAAACTAATAACAAAACAGTAGCTGATTCAGAAGCGCCAGATTGTCATAGCAAAGTCAGAATTACCTCCTCTCCTAGGTTCACGAAACAGTAGTCCATAAAATGCATTGCAAGTCTTTAAGTCTTAAAGATTTCTAAATGCATCTACTTTCGGAAGGCCAAATAAAGTGCTTTTGCTTTCGCCTAGAAACACACAGCATCTCTCTGACATGGCTGCTTCAACAGTAACTGCGGTTACTGAAACCACGCCTTCTTTCTTTGCGTGCACATTTGGGCGGCATTATGCAAATATTTCCACATAGTGAGGTAGATATGTGGGGGCGTGTTAGAACGAGACATTTTAGGGGGGCGTGGCAGAGTCTTAACTTTGATAAAGAATATCTCTTTGGTTTTGAGACTTTAGTCTTTGCAACTTCAGGGATCTTATCTATGCACAATCAGCTTGTAACACTCCAAAGAGAAAGGAAAACTTGAAATCGCATCATATGACCCCTTTAAAGCATTTCCATCCATCAAGAAGATTATAAACAAAGCTCATGAAGTTCTCATGGGAGCACAAAGCCCGGAAGTGGTAACAGTAATGTGAAACTTTTAGCAGGAAAAAATTGTTTAACTTAAAAACATTTAAAATAATACTAATAATAATAATAAAAATACATAAATATACCTAGCACAAAACATGTCAACTGGGAAAAGAAATATTTAAATAATTTTAAATAGTTTAAGGTTACTGCAGAAGATTAAATGGATTTACAGGGGTCCGTTAAAGGGATCAAAAATGAGGGTGAAAGGTAAATGCAGGACAAGTGGACTGAAACTCAAGAAGTTGCTTTAAAGTCAGTGGTACGCTACAATGACTCAATTATCTGGCTAAACAGTTTAAACAGAGTATTTAATGTGGTATCCTGTCAAGTTGGACACGTACTTGGAGGGATCTTCCGTAAAAAAGAGAAGCATCTGAGATCCATTTTCATTTTCTTTTTGTGGTGACCTATATATTGTTCAAATGTGTTTAGTATGTGAGAAAGTAAAGGAGAGAAATGTAGGAGGGGAATATCCCTGAGCGCTAGAAACAGATGGCCTTGTGGGGGAGATACACAGGCCCTTCCCTTTTCTGCAGCAGTGTGAACTTGCAGCTTATAACACATACCGTTGTATCACACAAGACAGACCGGGAGACAAAAATAGGGACAGCGAGACATGAAATGTGAAAAAAGTGAGTTAAAGAGAGGCTGAAAGCTAGAGAGTGAGAGAGAGGCTTTTGTTTCAGTTCAGTGCATGAGCTGGCTACGCCTGAGGGCCATGAGCAGAACTGCAGCTCACGTGGTGCTGCCTCGTCATCGCTCTGCAAAAAAAGAGGCAGCAGGAGGGGGGAGGGCAGCAGCAGCAGATTCAAGCCTTGGCAAACCAGCTCACCATGCTTGACACAAGGGAGTACAATTGCTTTGGTGGTTGAACTTGACCCACTTTTGAAATCGCACCTCTACGTGTCACACCAGTACATAAAAAAAAAAAACTTCCTCTACATGACAAAAACAAAATGAAGGAGGTGTCTGAATGCAAACAGACTTCTCAGAAGTGGGCCACACAACTTATGAGCTGGTGATTTTCCGAAAGAGGTGCTGTTGCTATGTAGTTGGCCAGCGTCAGCATGCTCTCTTTGCAAGCACACCTCATGAGATTACTCATGCTTTTATCATACCATAAACAAATAAAAGTAGAATGAGTGCAAAAATGTACAAAAGCTCATGTTTCTCACAGTTCATAAAATAAATTTAGAATAATTGGAGAAAAAAATGTAAATGGCTGAAGACCGCAATTTATAAAAGCCTGTTTCTGTATCAAAATAAAGCATTAAAAGAAAATAAATAATGTTTATTTTCAGCTTATAAGAAATAAGTCACATGAGATTTATTTTGAAAACATTTAAAAATCTTACTAACCCTAAACTTTTGAATTGATATTAATTTTAATTCCAAGAAATAACATCACACTGTAAGATCTAGAATGGCAAGTTATTATCGTTTTTTTACTCCGACATGGAAACAGGCTTGCGCGGCAATTAGACTGTCTCAAAGTACACTTTGAATAAACACTACCTTTGATTTACTGCATATGCCACACATCTTCCAATACACACCTGGTGGTCTAAAATAACCTAATTAGGAAACGAGGATTTTCAACTCAAGGATGATACTACAATGCCGGGGCTATGGCCAAAGATGACAACAGCTATAAAAACACTGGACAAAGCCAGATGGGATAAGTGTCAGGAGTGTGTATTGAGATGCTTCAGAGGTGAGATGCTCCAAAGGTGTGACAAAAGGACTAGTAAAAGTGTTTCCTCTTTCTAAAGAGATTATACAGCAAAATTAAACATGAACAATACACGCTGATGACATTACTTGGAAAGGTGTAGGTGGGGCATTGAAGTTAAAATCAAACTGTCTTGTCATAAGACTGTCATTAAAAGGTGCTGTACTGGAAAGGCCTCAAGACAGGGTTGCAGGTTTCAGAGAATGAGATAGTAGGGATGTAACGATGCAGTCTGAGCCGTTTGAAAATCGATGCAAATATTTGACGATTCAAATCAAATCAGATACAGTTGGGGGGTGGGAATTTATAGGAACGTATCTTTGAGGGGAACTGACTGTCTTTAGAAAAATTAGATGCTATTTTCTTTTCATCTTGCCTCTGTATTATGCATATTATGGTAGTGTTTAAGCACAGCTGCTTTGTTTACAGCGGTAACCAAGGAAACACTACATTTCAGCTGTTCCATAAACCCCACCAAAAACTAATTTTGTCTAAAATTTAATTTTGCTAAAAAAAAAAAAAAAAAAAAAAAAATCTAGAAAAGAAAAGAGAAATTCATATAGTGAAATCATTATCGTGAATCGTATCGCATCGTGAGTTGAGTGTGAATCATTACATCCCTATGAGATAGTATTTACTTTAGTCCCAAATGAGCAGATCAGATAGTGATTTACCACCGTCAGCGGACAGATCAAAAGTGCCAACAACGTCAAATGTTGCACTTTGTTATTCTAGCTGTCAAAAGCTGTGACATCCTACCCATGAATTGCAACACTCAGGTTTCGGAAGCAAAATCTCCATTTATTTTCTCCATAGGTAAATTTAATTATAACTCATAAACCTTTAAAGACAGAGCTACTGTCAGTTCCGAGGTTGTTAAACGACAATTTATCCATTTACATTATTTCAACTTTTTCATTTTACTTGTGAAAAATCTAATTACCCATGATGCTGTACAGAATGAAGCACCACAAATGGTGCAATCAAGTCTTGCTATGCTGTCAAAATTGAAGTCGTCAAGTACATAGTCTTTTAAGACTAACACTTTTTTCCTTCATATAAAAGTTTATAATGTGTAACTGGTTGGCCTGGCTCATGGCCTCTAATGCTTTAACAAAGACTGAAAAAACTCCCTGAAAGTCACTAATGCACTAAATAAAGATACAAAATACAGGAAACGTACCTGCAACTCGCACCATGCCACCTCCACTGTGGTTTCAGTATCCAGACCCTTGTAGACTGTCTTAAAAGAGCCACGTCCAATCTCAATGTCGAACTTTAAGAACCGGCCATCTGGCGACGTCCCGACTGCATTTGTCTCAACTTCCTCATTGTCCTCTAGCTCTGCCTTCATATCCCGCAAATCGGTCTTAGCTCGTGCCTTCTCTTTACCTTCATCATCCTCCTCTTTCTCATCCTCTAGTTTTGCATCCGCACTATCTCCAGACTTCAACTCTGCAACGAAATGTGGTGCTTCTGCAGAAAGAAGATGTGTAGTATTCGCAATCAACACTGGCATTGACTCTATGGCTGTCTCAACACCGTCATCTTCCTTTTCTGGTGCAACCAAACCTTCAGATTGTGTGGCCACCGAAGGGATTTTGGATTCCAAGGCAGGAGGTTCACAAACAAGAGCATGGGAGTCAGTTGAGATGGCTAGGATTGCGTTCTTGCTGGGCAGCTCCAGCGCCGTAGCATTGGAGTCATTGATGACGCTGCGCCGAAAGAAACGGTGCTCTGCCTTCAGTAGTTCTCGCTCCATGGTGTGGTGGCGACGGCGGACCTCGACCCCTAGACGCTCGCCCACCAGCGTGTCTGAGCTGGAGCAGTTGATGTTCTTTGATGGGGGGGAAAGGAACTTGACCATATTGTCGTTGAGATTTTCTGACATTTCTCCACCAAGTGGAGCGAGAAGTTGGGTCAAACCTTATATGCTATCCATGCATGAAAAAAAACAACAACAGTATAAATATTTGATAATGAGAAGAGGTTGCTTCAAACCAAGTGAAAACTTGCCAAACCTCCCTCCTCTCAAAACAGCAGTTCAGATAAAGTCAATACTCTTGCAAACTAAAGTGTTGGAGAAGAGCACAGGAAGTGCTTGGTGATAAAAATAGAGCAGGATCCATGCACAGATCAAAATACGTTGTTGATGATGATGACAAAAAGGAGACTTCACATCCAGCTCATCCATCCTGTGTGAAACTGTGGGGTGTATTCAATCCACATAGGGGGTCTCCTGAGGGGGCAGGGCAGTAGCCTGCTGATAAATGTGATAATCACTTTCAACTCCGAGGTCGTGCCAGAGCACAAAGTTTCACCTTTGCATCTGATTCACTGAAAGAGAAACAAAATATAATTTAACCAAGGCGGTTAGCCACCGTTAACAAATTTACACTCACCTTAAAGGGGTCCTATTATGCTCCTTTACAAAGTCTTGATTTTGTTTTGGGGGTGTACTAGAACATGCTCTCATGCTTGGTGGGTCGAAAAACTTATTATTTTTGACATAACTTACATTATTAAAATACCTTTCTCCCCAGCCTAGCACAAACGGCTTGATTAGTTCCGGGTTTGATAAGGAAAAACGAATTGTGCTGTGATTGGTTAGCTGTCCCAGTGCGTTGTGATTGGCGAACAGCTTAGACGGTGTTTCAGTACTGCCCCGCCCCTCGCCAAAGCAGCAAGTTCCGGCTACACTGGTATAGTTAAGGATGGCGTCAATATTGACATATCAATTTGAGCCGGATTCAGACCCCGAGAATATTGATCACGCACGGATATTGCAAGACATATTAGCGAGTGGTAATGTTATTGTTTTTTTTGGCTAAATCACGTTTTAGATACGATGTCTAAATAAATTGCAACCACTGTTTCCTGACGTCGACCGTTTTAGGAAGGCCAAACAAAAACGTTTGGGCACGGGGGTGAAAAAACAACAACAAAAAAAACAGCATTTCTTCAACATGACGAAAACTTGACGCTACAGCAGCTCATCTTCTTTGTTTTCTCTGATGCACTAACTCTGCAGCAGCACTTCTTCTTCGTTGTCGTCTTGTCTGATGCACTCAACCAAGCGCTCTAACCACAACCTCGCCCCTCTCCACCCCCCAACCATTCGAATTTCAGTAGGCGGGAATTAATGTAATGATATTCTAATGGGCCGCTTTGTGACATCACAAACCCCAGAAAACAACACTGTAGTCTAGGGATGTAACGATTACCGGTTTGACGATAAATCGTGATAAAATACCCCACGGTTAGTATTACCGTTTCATCTTTTAATTATCACTATAACCATATTCGATTACCGCAATTTGAACAACTGAGGATAAATAAATACTGTACTGCACAGTGCTCTAGTGTGCGACCAAATGGGTGCATTTTGCGATAATTTTTTCTGCCGGTGCGACTAAATTTTGTGTGCGGTCACACTGGCGCGACCACTGCATTGTTTAACTCATAAGCCCTGCATTTCTGTTGCATGTGAGAAACATCAAACGGCAAACGAAACTGAAAGCATAACGAAACCGCACGACTCGTTTGAGCTGCGCAGCTCTTCGAGTGTAGATCCTGATTTATACTCGCCGAGTCAGGAGCGTGAAGCTGCGTGCATTAAAAATGAGGTGAATATTGAGGAAACGATGGATGGGTTTCATGCTAAAGTAAAGTAAAAGACCACTTCTTAAACCAAAGGTGAACATGTTGGTATTCTTGTGGGACAAAAACATGCAAGCACTGTCACCGACAGCAAGTTTAGTTTTATTTTGTTTTCATTTTGAAAAGCTTGTTATCTTTGCTGAGGCTCTCTTTTTTATTTATTTGATTCCTCAGTGTTTGCTAAACGTTCTGTAATTTATTAGTCGGTATATAATACAGCATGTGGTGTATGCCATACCTCATCTTATTCATTTTTGTTAATAAACGTTTTATAAGCTAGTTTGTCATTGTATCTTACTGTTTTATTGTTGTTATGCTTTTTAATTAAGAATAACAATGAAGCCATCTTTTGTTTTAGTCTTAAAAAGTGAAAGGTGTGTAGATCAAAAAACGGACCGAATTTGCATGCCCTGCTGTAAAGTTTGTCCGGTTGATGAAAAACAAGCTTATGTGGATTCTACACATTTAAACAATAAGGTATCTAGTATTATTTATGGAGCAGATAAATACATGTAATCATTTATTAATCAATTATCATTTTGACTTGACCCTTTTCTTTATTTAAAAGCTGAAATTTGAGGTTTACCATTTATGAAACTTTTTCAAAGCTTTATTTGAACATTTACATTAGATATTTGAACATGCTATTAGATAAACTGTTGTCAGTCATGTTGTCATTTAAAATCCGGACATCATTGGCAATGTTATTGTTTTAGTTATGCAAACAAAAACTCATTTTATTTGTTGTTTGTTGATTTTAAATGTAAAACTTGGTGAAATGATGTGTGTCAGTATTTTTTGAACATTTCCAGCACATGTTAACAATACCGTGATAATACTGATAACCGTGATCATTTTGGTCACTATAATCGTGATAAGAAATATTTATACCGTTACATCCCTACTGTAGTCCAAACGAGCTGTTCATTGCAGTTCTTGAAAAGGGATTTTTTTCAAACAAAATATCTCCCTTTGGAGTGGACTTCGAGATTAGTAACTTTGTAGATCTTTTTTTATGCCCAAACATACATACTACACACTGACTAAAATTCAAAAAGTGAAAAAGCATAATATGACCCCTTTAAATGGCTGCATGCAAACAAGGCAATGGCTTTTCCACAACCAGGCAAATATTAACCCGTTCAAAAGGGGTTTATAAGAGTTTATTCTCACTAAAAAGACAGGATGCAACTTATATTATTGTAAAAATAGACCAGTCATACTGAAACTTTTAGATAAAGACGGAGTAGGAGGAAGTAAGTCTTTGATTTTTCACATTTATCCCTTATGTCAAATTCAAAACTATTTCCAACTAGCACATTGTGAAGACTTACAGAAAACGTTTGACCTCTGTCATTGCCAACAAAGGGTATATAACAAAGTATTGAGATGAAATTGTGTTATTGACCAAATACTTATTTTCCACCATAATTTGCAAATAAATTCTTTAAAAATCCTACAATGTGATTTTCTGGATTTTCTTCTCATTTTGTCTCTCATAGTTGAGGTATACCTATGATGAAAATTACAGGCCTCTCTCATCTTTTTAAGTGGGAGAACTTGCACAATTGGTGGCTGACTAAATACTTTTTTCCCCCACTGTACATAACTTTTCATAATTTATATAGATCTAATCCTATTTAAACAACAACAAAAGTTATGTACACTATATCTATGCTTTTAAGAAATAATTGGAAGTAACTTATTCAAGAATGTGAACATACAGTATCTGTCTTCAGGACAGTGAACATATGTTGAGGAATTAGTCAATTAGATTTGTCCTTGCCATGTGTGAACACAAAATCGCAGATGGTTTCAAATAATAAAAAGAAAATAAACATTTTAAACAGTTATATATCTTGGTTTTCTTTTGAGAAACAAAAAGTAATGTATTGAAGATCGTACTGACGACTTTCCCCTCATACAGCGAGTAAGAATGATTTGAGACGTCAAGCTTCTATTTATTTAATTTTGTTAAAGTCAGCTTATCATAAGACTCTAGAAGAATTGGAAAATAGTCCAGGAGTTATGTGGAGTAGTTTTAGGATACTTTTACGGTGACCTGCGTAATTTTTAAGCTTTAAGGACTCAGTCCCCATTCACAATCATACAAAAGGATGAACAGCAAATTTGTCTAATTTCTTTCTTTCTTTTGTATTCCACAAAAAAAATTGAAGTAATACAAAGTTGAAGCGACATAATGGCGAGAAAATGAACGAGTAATGTTAAACAAATTTGTAATTTTTAGATGAACTATCCCTTTAAGTGAATCTCTTTCCACTTATTATATCTGGCGTTAACCATAAAGGAGCTAAAAACAATGTTAACTTCTCATAAATATTAATCACGACATCGTTTAGTTTCACCCTTGACCATTTTGTCACCACATTCAAGACAAAAACTTACCATAATGTTGTGTCGTCGCCGTCATCTTCAGTTCTCGGTGAAAAACCAACGGCCAACTCCAGGTTTAACCGGTAATTCCCCAAACGCGCGTGCTCAGTATTTGAAATTACGTTTATCCGGCGCGAAGCAAGTGAAATGATCAAAGTCTCTCGCTTAACGTATTTTTTATCCAGTGAAAGTCCGACAAAATGGCTAAATGTCGGTTTCTGTGCCTCCGCTATAACCGTCTCGAGCTACACTGCGAAGCTCGAATGCCAAACACTACAACAACGCGCCGCTTCCGCTAATGGTTGCTCGCGAGACTGCAGAGCAGGTTCTCTTTGTTATTCCCTTTCAGCTGACCTCGATTCATCTTCCCTGTACGCTCATCTACTGCATGACGTCGCGCGTGCAGACGATGCAGTTCAAGTTAACGTTACAGCATTTACATCAACAGGATGCAAAACAATATTTGAAAAGCCCAGAGACTATATCCATTTATACCGAACACGAGACTTGGCTTTGGGTCTAGCGCGCTCGCGAGCGCTTTGTGGCTCTATTGTTGACAGTGCAAAATCCCGAGCAGATGTAGACGATTTGCACGCGCAGGGTTCAAGGCTGCGTAATCTGCATGCCATCGATTCCCTACATTTTCGCCATCGCACAAATACATGCAACATGAACAAACCGGTTTCGTGATCAACAATAACCCGGACTGGTCTGTCCACTCCCCCTGCTTGCCTTTATCCGAGTAATGTCTTACAGTTAGAAAATAGCGCCGCCTGCTGAAACATCGAACGCATGTATTATAGCCTGCCGTGTTTTAAAGGAAAAGTTCACTCAAAAATGACAATTCTGTGAACATCTACTCAACGTGCATTATTTTATTTCTTCAGTGGAACACAAAAGGAGAAGTCAGGCAGAATGCAAGCCCCAGTCCCCATTCACTTTCATTGCATCCTTTTTCATAAAATGAAAGTGAATGACTGTTTTTACTCTCCGTGTATACATGTCATGATAACCTCTTAAGAGGTCATTTAGAATTTTACAGCAGAAAACATGTCACTTTACCCTAACTAATGTAATTGATAAAAAGGGTAAAGTGACATGTTTTCATAAAATACATTTTATTTACAGACTTCTAGCTTGCTAGAAAATAGAATCAAATAAAGAATCAAATAAAATTAAAAACAAAGATACAGAAAAAATAATGCATATCTTAGTGCATATATCAATGAATATATCATCATTATCAAATAAGATTAAAAACAAGGGAAAAAAATAATGCATATTTTACTAATCTGGAAACAAAAGATTATTAATAGTCATATGGTGTCAGAAAGAAAGTACATTTCTAAGAAAAACCTGTGTTTTACATATCATATCATATATATATATATATACAGTGGTGTGAAAAAGTGTTGGCCCCCTTCCTGATTTCTTATTTTTTTGCATGTTTGTCACACTTTAATGTTTCAGATCATCAAACTAATTTAAATATTACACAAAGATAATGCAAATAAATACAAAATGCAGTTTTTAAATGATGATTTCATTTATTAAGGGAAAAAAGCTGTCCAAACCTACGTGGCCCTACGTGAAAAATGAATTGCCCCCTCCTGTTAAATCATGAAAGAACTGCAATTAACCACATTATTTTAGAAAGCTGAGTTAAATTTCACTAGCCACACCCAGGCCTGATTACTGCCAGACCTGTTGAATCAAGAAATCACTTAAATAGAACCTGTCTGACAAAGTGAAGCATGCTTAAATAAAAAGTTGATCTTTTTGGAAGGTGTGTGTCCCGTTACATCTGGTGTTTCATAAAAAGAACATCATACCAAGAGTCAAACATGGTGGTGGTAGTGTGATGATCTGGGGCTGCTTTGCAGCTTCAGGACCTGGATGACTCGCCATAATTGACGGAACCATGAATTCTGCACTCTATCAGAAAATCCTGAAGGAGAATGTCCGGCCATCAGTTTGTGACCTCAGGCTCAAGCGCACTTGGGTTATGTAGCAGGACAATGATCCCAAACACACCAGCAAGTCCACCTCTGAATGGCTCAAGAAAAACTAAATTAAGGTTTTGGAGTGGCCAAATCAAAGTCCGGACTTAAATCCGATTGAGATGCTTAAACAGTCCATTCATGCTCGAAAACCCTCCAATGTGGCTGAATTAAAACAATTCTGCAAAGAAGAGTGGGCCAAAATTCCTTCACAGCGATGTGAAAGACTCATTGCCAGTTATCGCAAACACTTGATTGCAGTTGTTGCTGCAAAGCGTGGCACAACCAGTTATTAGATTTAGGGGGCAATTACTTTTTCACGTAGGGTCAGGCAGGTTTGGACAGCTTTTTTCCCTTAATAAAATAAATAATCATTTAAAAACTGCATTTTGTATTTACTTGCATTATCTTTGTGTAATATTAATATTAGTTTGATGATGTGAATCTTTTAAGTGTGACAAATATGCAAAAAATTTAAATAACAGGAAGGGGGCCAACACTTTTTCACACCACTGTATATATACATACATACAGTGTGTGTGTGTATACATCTGAATTTTTTTTATACTATTTTATGTTTTATTAAGATTAATATTAAGATTTTATTATATTAAGATTCTTAATTATATTAAGACTTTTTTAAAGGCAATGTAAGAATAACTTTGATATGTTATTAATATTTCAAGATAAACACTTTCTGGACTGAAGCAACTTAGGTTTACATGATTCATATTTTTTAAAAGAAAATGTATACAATATTATGTATGTAGGTGTGTATCTAAATGTAAGTAACCAATATTATAAATGTATCAGTCATCATTGTATTGTATTGCATTATATGTTTTGATCCCATAATAAAAACGACATCGCTTTGATCGTAAAACCAAGCATTTAAGTATTCTAAGACATATTATTGGTATTTATATGCAACTGATATTATGCATTTTATGTAAGTAGTCTGTTATACAAATCTGTTTGGTTTACATTACAAGCTATCATAATTTTGTCATAAAAGTTTTTAAAGTTTTTTTCTTCCTCAGTATTCTCATGATGAGCCATAAATCAAATAAATCAAATATAAAATAAAACATAAAACACATGTACAAATAGACCTATTAAGCTATATTTTTTCTAAAAGGTTCAATAAACTATTGCATTAATTTATTTTCTGACTATAGAACTGTAAGTTAACAAGATGTAGTAGGCCTATATTAGGCATGGAAGTGTGTTGTGATTTGATTCAAGTAGATTTGCATATCATGGTTGAATAAAACATGGAAGCTTATAATAGTACACCTAGCACAAATTTCACAGAAGAGAGAAAATCATGTTTTATACAAAACATGAAAGTGTGCATAAATGATGACGGAATGTCTATTTTGTGTGAACTGTCCCTTTAAGAAGGCTCAAACCCCACCAGCTGGCGTTTATCTCTGTTCTCTATCTATAAACTGACTGGGAAAGGGTAGCTTAGAAATGTACATGGTTTGGGGCAGGATGACTATTCAGAAATGCAAATAAAGATATCATGGCATATACAAGAAACACACACACACACACACACACACACACACACACATATATATATATATATATTACTATATAACGTATATATATATATATATAAACTATACATATTTTGTCCACTTTGGACGAATTACATACAAGAAATCGAAAAAATATGTTATAAAATATAAGTATAGGCTAATATATATATATAATAACCTATATATAGGCGTAATATCTACAATATAAGTTCTGAAATGTACATTACACAAATAATATCTCGATTTTAACGTCATTTTAGTGAGATAAAATATTAGTACCGGTAGTTTTTTATTTTATTTTAATTTTTTAATAAAATGACCTTCGTAGCATGGCGTTGGCATTTCAGAGGCGACTGTTGTGAGCGCGCAGCGTAGGCGTTACGTCACTGAAGTCCTCCAGCTCTGGGAAGATGCTGGTGTGTGTCTGCAATTAATAAAACCATAAAACAATACAAAGAAAAAATAGGCCGCTTCCTCTCCATCAGACATCAATTGGACAGACGGTCGTTGAAACAGACCAGCCATACAAGGTAAAACGATCTTTGGGAAAAAAACCTATTGTGGTTTATAATAAATTAGTGAATGCTCTTATATGTTACCATTATTTAATATCTACATATCTTGATATTCAAATAGCGCCTCTCATTTATTGTCGCATTTGCTGGACAGCTATTACTAACAAAAGAGGAGGCAAATGTGTTAAGCCATGCAATGGTGGAGAAGAAGGACATTGAGGGAGGATGCTCAGGATTGTGGCTGAGCGATTGCAGGGCTGAATTTGACGGAACATTAGGTTTAGTATATCCGTAATCTAAATTGTTCTGATATAATAATTGTAGTCTATGATTTTGCGCATTTGCAAGTCTTACTGACGTGGTGTGTGGCAAATACCGACGCTTCTGGTTGGTTTGTCAGCGCTGTGAACAGCCTTCACCTAAATACAGCAGCATTATTGAATCGACAGCGATGGACACTGAATATCTTGTTTTAGAATATAAATCATCAGCTTAGTGTCCCATAATAACGTTGGCTTGGCCGTTGACATTAAATGTTTGATAACCTTGGAGTGTGAGTCTACAATAAAATCCCACCTTTCCTTCGATTTGGTGTGTAAACGGGAGAAACATTATTACATTATCTAGCTTGTGAATTATTTTGTGTATGAGAGTATATCACGCCAGATTTCTATTGAGTAATGTATACTAATATTATGAACAATAGTAATGTTATAGTAGAAGTAGTGTGGAGGAAAAAAGCTTAACATCACTGACTGAACACATAGGCGAGCTTTTTTTTAAATCTCTGCTGTTTGTTGAAAGCAGTGTCAAATATTTACTTTATTTGCTGTCTGGAATTGATTTGGAGTTTTTTAAAGGGCATTTTTAAACATGGCAAGTCTCAATATGAAGAATTCTAGCTGTAATAATGATATCTGTAAGTATACCTACTAAATCAAATTAGCATTACATACAAATATAGCTGCAAATTATGCACAATATATCATAAAACAATAAACACTAACACTATATTCGACTATACCGTTCTCTACAGTCTACTATCTTGGTACATTTGGACACATTTCTAGTTTTCTAGTCTTCACATTTGCAGACCTGATTGTTGTGTTTTTAGTCAAAAACACTTCAAAACTCAAATCTGAGACAGAGAATACAGATATCTGACAGCTACAGGTCAGGTTTTGTATCGTCACTGAACCCAACCCTGGATAGGCCCAGAATAAAATACATGGAAATGTATCAAATATTAGATATAATAAACTGAAATTAATTGAAGAGAACCCCCACATTTTAAATGGCTGGTGTATTTTTGCCCCAAAATGATGTATGTCTTGTGGTAGAGACTATCCTGCCATTTCTTATGTGATTATAATATTATTTTGTGTGTTTTGCCTCTTTATTTCATTTTACAGGCCACCATAGTTGCTCCATTTGACAGAAAATTACAGAAGACCAGTCTTTGCTTGGCAGATCACATTCCTTATACTTGAGATGAAAATGACCCGGCCTGTTTATTAGCACATTCCTTCACATAAAATTTTCGGTGGGTTTGCTTGCTTGCACTCAAAGCCTGCCAATATGTACGGAAGTTCACGCTCTGTGAGCAAAATGGACAGCAATCACAGTGGGGGTAGAAACAACCAGGGCAACTCTGGACGCTCGCCACGACTGCCTCGGTCACCCCGTATGACCCACCGTCGCACCAACAGCATGGGGGGAAGCGGCGGAGGCCCAGGCGGCTCTGGAGGCAAGACGCTGTCCATGGAGAACATTCAATCTCTTAATGCAGCCTACGCCACATCGGGGCCGATGTACATGAGCGACAACGAGGTCACATTCGGCACCTCCTCTGACCTCCCTAAAAGCGGCGTAGCGACAGGGCGCTTTGGAGGCAGCATTCCTTACGGGGTCCGAGGAACCGTTACAGGCAGCACGCCGGACATGGCCATGGTGCCTGCGGTGTCCACCGACTCTATGGGGTTTGGAGGGGAGATCCACGCGGCATCAACCGTCCCTCACTCGCTACGTCAGGCGAGGGACAACACCATCATGGAGCTCCAAGCCCAGCTTAAGGAGGTGCTGAGGGAGAATGAGCTCCTTCAGAAGGAGATCGAGGTGAAGGAGAGCAAGCTCAGCTCCTCCATGAGCTCCATCAAAAGCTTCTGGAGCCCGGAGCTGAAGAAGGAACGTGCACTGCGCAAAGACGAGGCGTCCAAAATAGCAGTGTGGAAGGAGCAGTACCGCGCTGTGCAAGACGAGACACATGTGGGTACATCTGGCAGGATATGCTTGTTTTTTAAATATAAATTGACGTTTATTGCTGATCGGAGAGCTGTTTTGCTGTTTCAGTGGGATTTAGGATTAAAGCGTGTGCTTAAAGGAATCTAGTTTTAAATTAGGATCTTAGATAAGTACTAAAAGGCACTGTACTTTTAAGGCCTGTTTACAACAAGGAGGGTAACTATACATTTTTTATAATTCTTCTAATTGTATAAGAATATGAATGTCCACACCACCACTATAACGATAATGACACTGAGGAACGATTACATTGAAACCATTTTCAGAACATGTTTTGTCCAGCTATTGAACAATAAAAACATTGACAGCCAATCAGAATCTGACTTTAAAGAGCTTGAGCATTTAAAGCAGCAGGCAATTAAACTGCAGTGCATGCTTATAATAAACATAAACAAATTACCGTGCCTTGGTGTGGACGTTAATATAGTTAATGTTATAGTTGTCCTAATGGTTATAGATCTTGGTGTGAATTGGACTAAACACTGATTCTGAATAAGTGTTTCCCATTTTACATACGTTTTGCACTATTCTGTGCCATTTGGTAGTATAAGAAGTGAAAGTAGTGTGTTCATATATGTATGAATTTGTAACTATACGACTATACTACTCTTACTATTCTTGTCTCATGCCATATATGTGACAGAAATGGCAAGAGTTATATGATAGCATGCTATTGCAAATACAATGAGAGTGTGAAATATTGAGGAGCTAGACATGTTAAAGATAGCGACATCACAACCACAGTATTGTTAGTGTTAACCAAAACTAAAACTATTTAAAATTGGTAATTAAAATAAAGCCGAAATAATATACAGGGCCGTCCTTAGGGGGGTGTAACTCGGTGTAACCGGGCCCCGCGGCAAACGGACCGATGGGGACACCCTCATCCCCCCCACCTTGCACCGGGCCCCGCATCAGCTAAGGACGGCCCTGTTTATATATATATATATATATATATATATATATATATATAGACCAGCTTAAACCAGCTAAAACCATCTTAGGTTGGATGCTGATAACTATTTATAGACAAAGATGATATAATCATCACATTTTCACTGCATCAGTGCATTTATAGATTTATAGGAGTGAGAATTGCGTGATTAAAGATCCAGCTTATCTTCAGATGAGAAGGAAAAGTCTACCTCTGCTGTGAGGTGATGCTACTGGCCAATCCTGAAATGGACATCCTGGTCCTGCTGCGTTCGGCTCACTGCTGAGTTGACTGCCTGAATTCCTGCAAGCCACAATATGTTCAATGTGCAATACATCTGAGCTAATAAAGGATGAAAGTCTGTTTTCTGATATTCAGTGGTTCTTTTAAATGTACGTTGAGATATGGATGAGTTTTGATAGCAGTGACAGTGGCGTAGTCCTCCATTTATGTTGCGTCTGAAACACTCCTCATATTTGAATGATTAGCTTCAAACTGTGATTCACTGCAACATGGCTGTCATGACAGATTTCCAGACGAAGGGGCATACAGCACTAAGCTAATGACGGCTTGGTTATTCACTCAAAGCATAATCAGCATTATCACACTCCTTACACCGTTCACTCGAGATTGAAATTAACACACGAATCATCAGAGAGCTTGGATTCTGTATGTGTTATTTGGTGATTCTTGGCAAGTAGTTTTGTGGTGTTGGGCTTAATGAGACCTTACCATTAATTATGGCACAGTTGTGTATGTGTGTGTATGATTAAGAAAATTCATAATTACTGTTGTTCAGTCGCCTTTTGGCTGCCATCAAGTTTGCAGCATAGTAGTCACATCTGAATGGATGAATTTGGAGTAAAGAAAGTTCGAGTCTTAGCATACATTCATTTCAGTTTTCTTGCCAACTTTACAACTGGTGTTAAAGGAAAGGAAAGGACATGACGTGTGGCCAAGTTTGGTGACCCATACTCGGAATTTGTGCTCTGCATTTCACCCATCCAAGTGCACACACACAGCAATAAGTAGTGAACAAACACACACCCACCCACATGGTGAACACACACACCCAGAGCAGTGGGCAGCCATTTTTGCTGCGGTGCCCGGGGAACAGTTGGGTGTTCGGTGCCTTGCTCAAGGGTCTTACCTCAGTTGTAATATTGAAGGTGGAAGAGAGCGCTGTGCATTCACTGCCCCGACCTACAATCCCTGCCGGTACCGATACTCGAACCCGCAACCTTTGGGTTGCAAGTCTGACTCTCTAGCCATCAGGCCACGACTGCCCCCAGACAAGTGTGTGATGAATTGTGTTGAGGGCAAGTGTGTGATGAATTGTAGATGAGCAGCTTCTTAAAAGCACAATATGAAAATTTGGCCATTATTTATTCACTTTTGTTGTTGGAAACCTGAACACAAAAGGAACATTTTGAAGAATTGTACTGGTTGCTCTTTAGATGGTCAGTAATTTGGGACTGAGGGTTTTAAGCTTAAAAAATATTCCAATATTCCAATTGAAATATTTCTTCCGAAGCCATATGATTGCTTTATGTGAGAAATAGATTGACCTTTAAGCCTTGACAAATTATTGAGAGTTCATCTAATTTGTTAATGAATGTTTCTTTTGAGTCAGATCTTTTCAATTAATCACATGATCCTGTTCATAAAGCCTTAATGATTTGTTCAGAAATAATATGATTCAGTAAACAAGCTTAACAGCTCACTACAGGGGAAAATTATTAGTGAATAACAACAACATTTTTGGTTGGGTGTTATTTTAGTATTATTTATGTACTGTTATAGTATTTATTCATGTTTTGAATTAGCTTCTATTTTTATATTTCAGTATTTTAATTTCAGTAATTTTGTAATGTGTTTTTTATTATTATATTATTATTATTATTAAATGATATTATTTTTTACTAATTCAAGTTGTAGTAGTAGTTACAAATGAGATGTTTACATCATAACTGCTCTCAGTACTTACTCGTATTACTGCTTCTATGAAAGATGATGCTGTAGATTGAACTGTATTCACTGATGAATAAAGAGAAGCCATAATAAATAATAGGATAACAGCTGATAAACTATCATGTGAAACTTCTTGGCTGTTAACTCTCCCTTATATCAGTTCTAAAATCTACAAATCTACACTGTAACTGGATAATGAACTACTTCTGTTTCAAATATTTTTAAAAATATTTTTATGAGTAAATATTGCATATTATTCTCTTCTATCCATCATAGCACCTGCAGACAAGCGTGCAGGCACTGCAGGCCGAGCTGCGTATCCAGCGCGACTTGAACCAGCTACTCCAGCCACCTGGGGAGCCGCTGGCCTGCGAGCCCAGCGAGGAGCAGGAGCGGCAAGCCCGAGAGGTGTTCTTACTCCGCCGTACCCTGGAGGAGATGGAGGTTCGCCTGGAGACCCAACGGCAGACGCTAGTTGCTCGCGATGAGTCAGTCAAAAAGCTCCTGGAGATGTTGCACTGCAAGGGACCCTCTTCTAAAGCCAGTGAAGAGGATCACGAGCGCACACGTCGCCTCGCAGATGCCGAGATGCATGCACACCACCTGGAGAACCTTCTAGAACAGCGTGATAAAGAGCTAGCAGCTTTGAGAGAGGTGTGTGATAGCTAGAGAATATGAAATTATATAATATGCTAAAAACAGTGTTACATATGGCACATTACAGTATATTCCAGGTTAATAATCGCATTACTTTCACAGCGGGTCTTCACTTGTATCTAACTGCACTCTCAGAAATGCCTTGTAAACAAACAGCATCATGCTGTGTTTCTACAGTGCATATGCACTATGAAGGCACCCAGCATGCAATGCAGCATGAATAGATCATAATTACAAATAAGTGTTTTTTATATATTTAAATATCATTTACTGCTATAAAACAAATTTGAACAAGTAACATTTTTAAACTGCATTTTGACAGTACAGTTTGAATAATGTTTGCTGAAACGACAAGCCTCATATAAAATGAATAGCAAATAAAACGGCTCATTCAATATTTAGTACAACTTCCTGAGGTTGACAGCCAACATTTTCTGAAGGTTAAGCACCTCCTTTCACTGAACATTTGCTGAAAAAAAGTTTCAAGCCCTATTTGTGGTAAGCGCCATATACATTTATCTGACTGCAGTGAATTAAAGCAGAAATACTATTCTCTCTTCATGCTCCATTATAGCACATTCAGTAGCATAATGACCACAGCTATTCTCCTCAAAGCACAAAAAAGTAGGATACGTAATTGAACTAGATAGCAGGAGACCCTATTTGTACCTGTAATAGAGTAGAGCTCCTGCAATGTGATAGAGAATTCAGCCAAAACTAAACAGCGCTGCTCTCCCTCAAGGTATGATGAAATATCTAAGAGATCTATTTCTGGCACTGGTGTGAAGGAAGTGCCAACCATGTGTCTTTAATTCCAGGAACTGCATCGCCGCCTCGAGGGGACACCAGAGACTACGAAAACCAAAGCTCTTCAGACTGTAATTGAGATGAAGGTAGTACTTTAGCTCCGATTTTAATTAATGTGACTGTTTACATATGCTTTGTCTATTAAAAGCATATACGAATTCATGTAAAATATCAAACAGTATTTCATACTATACAATTATAAAGCTTTAAGGGATTCCCTTGTGAAAAAGAAATACACTTTAGCATACTTTTAATAAGAGTGCTTATTACGGAACTAATATACTTTAAAAGAATATACAAGAATATATATAAGTGCAAACTGACTGTAATGTTTTTCGGACAGTTAATTTAATGTTAACTGCAATTAAGTGAAGATGTATTTGTTTGAATGTATATTAATCCAATTAGCTGAACTTTAAAATGCTTTTTTTCCCGCTTAGGTAGAACTTTCATAATTACAAATATGGTTAAAGTGAAATATGATTTAAGCGTACTGACAAATTTTATGACTTCTATTAAAAGTTGAATATTATGTATTTTAATATATTTGTAATGACACATTTGCAATGACAAAGTTCCAATTTAGTACATTTAAAATATATTAACTTGAAATGTAATATCAAATTACACGAGTTAAAATTATTATCAAGTATTTTACAGATGTACTTAAAATAAAGTACTTCAGTATGTATCAAAATAAGTGTACTTCTTTAAAGCATGATAGAAGATTATTAAAAAAATATTTAAAATGTAATTTAAAACTTTTAATTTGACATTATTATAATGTGCACATTTTAAAAGTTATAAAACATAGTCATGAAAGTGACACTTAAGTGGCCTTTTGATTCATTAACATTATATTATCTGCCAGTAAAGATATTTTTTAATATACTTTTAAGATTTGAAGAACACTACAAGATCACATTCAATACAATTAAGCACACTTCTTTTTCACAAGAGATAGTTCAGCTAAAAAGCCAAAAATTCTATCATCATTTACTCACCTTCGTGTTGTTGCAGACTTGCATGATTTCCCTTCTTCTGTTGAAGATATTAAAGAAACAGTTCACCCAAAAATAAAAATTCTGTCATCATTTACTCACCGTAAAAAATTGTTCTAAATCTGTATGAATTTCTTTCTTCTTTTGAACATGAAAAAAAAAGTTTTGATGAATTTTGGTAACCAAAAATTTGCTGGTAGCCATTGAGTTCCATAGTTCATGTTTCATAGAATGAAAGTAAATGGTAACCAAATATGGCACAACAGAAAAGTAGCATAAAGTTGTATGTTCAAATTTTGCACACTGGAATTGGTTGATAGACACCAATGATGTCTGACATCATATTTTTGATGCGTCTCACAGGATTCTCAGATCAGTTCTTTAGAGCGGGGCCTCAGAGAGCTGGAGGACCAGGTCATGATGCTCCGCTCCAATAGCATGCTTAGCTGTGAGGAACGGCAGGAGGAGGCCAAGCAGATGGAGGTCTACCGTAACCACACCAAGTTCATGAAGAACAAGGTACTGCACGGTCTGCTTTAGAAGGACACATCTGGATTAGTCTCACATATGAATAACAAACCTTGAATAATTCTGTTATGTAGATGGACCAAGTTAAGCAAGACCTTTCCAGGAAGGACACTCAGCTCCTTGGCTTGCAGACCAAGCTGGAGACCTTGACTAACCAGTTCTCTGACAGCAAACAGCATATTGAAGTGCTCAAAGAGTCTCTGACTGCCAAAGAACAACGTGCTGCTATTCTACAGACAGAGGTAGTAGATCACACCAGTGGTTGGTCTTCACCCAACACACCATCAGAATCTCTGACCAGTGCATACAACGGTTTTGCAGGTGGATGCTCTGAGGTTGCGTCTGGAGGAGAAGGAGACCATGTTAAACAAAAAGAGTAAGCAAATCCAGGAAATGTCCGAAGAAAAGAGCACACTCAATGGAGAAATCCATGATCTGAAGGACATGCTGGAGGTCAAGGAGCGTAAAGTTAATGTACTTCAGAAAAAAGTGAGGACTGGATTTCACCAATACAATTCATTTTTATTTTATTTTACTTTTCATTAGAGGGAACTGCTGATAACAATGAACAAAATGTTCTCTTACCACATGTGTCAGAATTTAGTCACCATATCCACTATTCTTAAAAATACTGAAAGTACAAAAGTCATACATGCCGTGCATTAAAAAACAACTATGAGAAGCTAATGAATAATTAATACTGATAAACTAATGATAAAGATATAAATCAGAGAGACACTGATTTAAAGATAAAGGCAGATCATAAAAATAATATCTACAAATAAAATAATAATAAATAATTGTAAAAAAATAAATAAACATACAACAATAATAATGAGAATATACAAAATAAAATAAAGAAAAAATATACAAATATATAATAGAACTAATAATAAATAAACATACAACAATACTACTACTTCTACTAATAATAATACTATTACAGCTGCTACTACTTCTACTGCTGCTAAAAATAATAAAACAAAGAAAAATAAATGAATAAAAATACAAATGACGACTAACCCAGCTTATTCATATTCATGTTCTCTATATTACTTTAAACATTAACAAAGAACAAAAAATAGGAAGACAACAATCCTGAGTAAAATGAAAATGATATTCACCAATACAGTGTTTTAATAATCATTTCTACCAAAATATCACAGTTACTGCAGTTATTGTTACTGTAAAACCATAGTAAATTATTATTGGTTTTATTATAAATAAATAAAATTTATAATTATAATTATTCATATATATTATTAATATTAATATAGTAATATAATTATATAATTTATATAATTATTTTATTATTTATTATTATATCACACATACTGGTAAAAAATGTATAACCTGAATGCACTGTAAGTCGCTTTGGATAAAAGCGTCTGCTAAATGCATAAATTATTATTATTATTAAATTAATTATTATTAATTATTATTATAAATGGATTCATGGTATTTTAGCAGAAACAAATTATTACTTTTGTGGATTTTCATATAGCCATATCCAAAAATAACACTTTTTAATATTGAAATACTAGATTCAAATTAATTTTATGTCAAAATGATTCAGGTCTAAAAATATGTATCATGCATATTGGTGAATTGCGAAAGTATAAAAGCAGGAAGAGCAATTAATTACTAATACTTATTATTAAGTATCTTGAATAAAGTATTTTCCCAAAGTGGTGGGGAGAAGTGTGTGAGATGTTTTGGGAGAAGCTGTGCCGTTGGCTCAATTTATAGCTTTTCCTTCAAATGCAGGAAATACTTTTAAATATATACTTAGATAATGTTGAGAATTCACTACATTAAAAGTTTGGATGTTTATGAAAATGTCAATTCACATAAATCTTATATCAACTCCTGTGTTTCAGATTGAAAACTTGCAGGAGCAGCTGAGCGATAAAGAGAAGCAGATGAGCAGTCTTAGAGAGAGGGTGAAGTCCCTACAGACAGACACGTCTAATACAGACACGGCCCTCACTACACTGGAGGACTCACTGGCTGAGAAGGTGAGGATCACCTCTAGAGGACACTATAACAAACCACCGGACTACAGGACAAATCATTGGTGCACTTCCAAATGGCATCAGCATGGTCGTAGTCTGGAGTCGAAACATCTGTGCTTAGTTATAAACATTTCATGCTTGTTGTGTATGCTTTCTTTTTGGCACCGTGATGTTAATGTGTCCACTTGTAAACAGGAACGTATTATTGAGCGCCTGAAGGAGCAACGTGACCGCGAGGAGCGAGAGAAGACAGAGGAGCTGGACAGCAGTAAAAAAGAGCTGAGGGAATTAAAGGAGAAAGTCAGCATGCTGCAGGGAGACCTGTCAGACAGAGAGGTTAGAGATCACCAAACAGTCCTGAAAGACGAGTGGAAGCACCAATTAAAAACACATAACAAGATTTTCAGCTGTAGAACAACGTGCAGCTATGAACTGTGCAAAATACACTACACAAAACATTGTATTTTTGTCTTTTATTCAGTAATAATATTAATTTATATACAGTATATATATATATATATATATATATATATATACACACACATATATACATATATTTGTAAAAAAAAAAAATCCATTAACAATTTTTTTTAGATTAAAAATACAAAATATATTAGTTTATGCTTAAAATAAAAAATATTATTGGCCAGTGAAGTTGAGATAAATAAACTTAATTCAAGATATATTCTCTGAAAACAAGTTTTAATATCTTGTGAAATTTTGCTCTCAAGTAAATCTTTAAATATTTAATATTAAACATATTAAAAAAAAAAGTCTTATCACAATTTTGCATTTCAAGTTAATCTATGTTGTAGTGCTATTTTAGGATTATTTATAGTTTGTATTAATATTTTGAATTTTTGTTATATATTTTCAGTTTTCATTTAAATTTTAGTTTATTTTTTAGTCATTTTGTCATGTGCTTTTTCAATTCTATTAGTTTTATTTCTATTAGCTTATAGTTCAATATTTCAGTTGGCAAAAATGTGTTTAATAGTTAGTAGTTAATAATAACCCTGCTAAGTACTTTTAAGGATATTTTGATTTTTTTTTACTAGAACACAGCACAAAATACTGATTAAGAAAATTGTTTGACATTTATTATGAAAATAATACATTTTATTTAATAAATAAAGGTTTTGAGTTCTCTAATATGTGTAATAAAATACTTTGGAGAAACTATTCACATAAGTTAGTCAATCTCGAAACATGCTTTTAAGCAGATATCCTAATTGACAGGTTGGTTGAGTGCCTGTCAAGCTTCTAAAGTTACATGTATACTACAAGTGATGGCTCTATACCCGGGACTTCATTGCTGAGTTTGGTTTCAGACTTCTCTGCTGGACCTCAAAGAGCATGCGTCGTCGCTGGCCTCATCTGGCTTGAAGAAAGACTCCAAACTGAAAAGCCTAGATATCGCCCTTGAGCAGAGGAGGGAGGAATGCATTAAACTTGAGAACCAACTAAAGAAGGTGAGCAAAGGCATATTTATTCAAAAGATTTGTACCTTATATACAAATAGAATTCCAGCTAGCTACTGTATCTACCATGATTTTAAGAAAACTTGAATGGCTGTGGAAATTCATTGGTCAAAAAATGTGGGAACCCAGTGCTTAGTATAAATATGCAAACCGGAACGTAGCTAAAATAGACTACAAAGGCAAAAAACAAATGGGAGCGTAAGCAAGGCTGTATATATGTGAGTTTGTGTTTATATCATGGTAATCTATTAGGTCCAGAGTGCCGCAGCCAATGCACAGGCCAACGCAGAGATATCTGAGAGGATTTCTTCACTTGAAGCTGATGTGGCCAGACACAGGGAAGACTCCGCCAAAGCCCAGGCTGAAGTTGATCGTCTATTGGACATCCTGCGTCAGATGGAGAATGAGAAGAACGACAAGGACAGAAAAATCAGTGAGCTGGAGAGGTCAGTCTGTTTCCCTGATCGGCTTGACTTGGTGTCCCCTCTTTTTTTTTAAAAACTTGATTATTTGTCGCGTTGGTGAAGCAGTACAAACGTGTTACATCTTTATCCATTTTTGCTGTTTAAGCATCACCGTCAAAACTTTTTCAGTGTCTGCGTTTGATGAGGTTGCTTTTTTTCTCACGCTGAGTGGCCTTTGAACTTCTGCTTTTTGTCTCCCTTTTTTCACTTTTTCACCTGGAAATGTGCACCTAGTGTGGCTTCCAGGTTAGTAAATACATGTGTACTTCCACACACATAAATGGAGTAAAATCTGTTTAAGACCCCATGAAATCAAAGTTTCATGTAGCTTTTAGACAACTTTATCCTAGTGTATACTTAAAAGTTGAAATAACTTTTTGAAGATGTGCATTTAAAATTGACAGTCTTTCTCTTCCAGGAAAACTGGCCAAAAGTATTAATGACACATCCTGAAGTAATTCAGTTTTCTGGGGATGCACCAATATTAAAATTCTGGACAATAAATATTTTCATCTTGTGGCCAATAACCGATAAATTCTACACTATTTTGTCAAAATAAATTAAAAGTAAAACTCTAAAAATTTAAATAAATCATTTTAAATGCTACAAGTGATTTTAGGCATCCCAATAAAAATAAATAAATTGCTATTCATTTTGAGATTTGCTAAAGATTACACTTAACAGTGTTAAATTATTTTTAAAGATTAACTTTAAATTAGTTTTAGATGACAGCAAAAATGATCTAAATATAAAAATCTGGAAAATGAACATAAAAAACTTAATATTAAAAATGTATATTTATTATATAATCCAATAAAATTACATATTTTATCATTTATCTGATATCAGATCAATAAAAAAAAAAAGCAGATTAAGCGGATATGGTACCTATTATCGTGCATCCACTTTGTCCAATCACAAGCTCTCTAGAATGAGACTGCCCTGCCCCCTAATCCCACTTGACACTGTCTAGAAAGTTCATGGATGACGTAAATAAAGTGTTTTGCCTAATTTAAAAAAATAATCATACAAAAAAACAAGCCCTTCATTATGTCCCACGGAAAACTGTTTTCGTCAAATTATTTCATGGGGTTTTAAGTGAAAACAAAGAAATGGAATGTATTTTGCTCCTCTGTAGAATCGATGTTTTAGTTCTATGACTAGCACAAAGAAGTTATTATTTATGTGATCAGGCTTGGTGATATTTATTAACTAATAATAAAACCAGCTATCTTTTTCCAGCTATTAAATAGTCCCCTCCACCCCAAATCTCTTAAACTCTTTATTTTACTATTAAGCGCTTCATGTTTACGTTTCAGGCAAATGAAAGAGCAGAGTAAGAAGTCCTCTGGCAAACACAAGGAGGCGTCAGGGAAGGGCAGAAATGTCAACGATGGCCCACAGCAGGTGAGACTTACAGAGATAGTAATGACAGCTTTGTCATAAGCTCCTCTGTTTTGACAGATCGCTGTATATTTAAACATTGTCAAACTGTGCTGGTGTGCATATGATGAGCTGAACCCCGTCTATCCCAGGAGTCACTACGGCAGAAGGCAGAGCGCATCGAGGAGCTGGAGGAGGCTCTCAGAGAGAGTGTTCAAATCACTGCAGAGAGGGAGATGGTGCTGGCGCAGGAGGAGGCCGCACGAACCCACCAGGAGAAACAGGTCAATACTATAAGACTTACTATTTCAGAATCGACTATTCAGTGGGTTGTGTGAATGACTAGTTGACTATTCGATGCATCTACAAAAACTATGATATGCCACCCTAAAAATGTTCTTGACACAAGATGCTCAAAATAACAGTGAGTGGTGATGCAGTTGTCAAAGATGTCTGTCTCTGTGTTTATGTGGTGATAGTGCTTTTAAGCGGATTAATTTAAAGATGCAACTTCTCAGAGAGTGGTTACTGTGAAAACTGTCTAAAAGCTAAAGCGCAGCATGCTGGTTCTCACCTCAGCAAACTCCCAAGATGACTTGATATGATTTAAAATAAGACAAAATGAGCATTAAAATAAACCAAAAACTTTAATATATGATGAAGCCAAATTGTAGTCAAGTGTGATTTCCAGACCTAGAAAAGTAAAAATAATAAAATTAATTTAATAAAATCTTAAAACTCCATTTTAACTCCAGTGTAATAATCAAATTTTTTATTGGGTGGAAATTGTAAGTAAAAATATTTTTAAATATCTTTTATTCTTAAAAGGATAGTTCACCCAAAAATGAAAATTAAGTCATAATTTACTCACCTTTGTGTTCTTCTAATGCCGTATGCCCTTTTTTCTTTTTTGGACCACAAAAAAAAATGTCGGGAAAAATGTCCCGTGCGTGTTTGTCCATATAATGGCAGTGTACGACAATCAACATCAAGCTTTTAAAAATGAATATCTATGATCGTATACCCACAGAGCACTTGGAATATACGGCATGTGTTGCATGGGACCGCTCTGTGATACTTTTGCATCTTTTTAAAAGCTTCATGTTAATCGCCATACACTACCATTTAATGGACAAACATGCACGGGACTTTTTTTTTTTTATCTCTTTTTCATGATCCAAAAAAGAAAGAATGGCATACAGCATTAGAACAACACAAGGGAGAGTAAATTATGATAAATGATGAACTATCCATTTAATAATTTTCCAGTTAATAGCAGGAAACTAGAAAGCCATGGAGTCTTCAAATATTGTTGTAGACAATGGAGGGCCTTGGAGTCAAAAAAGTTGAGAACCACTAGCATGCTAATCAAAGCACCACCACTAAAAATATCAAGACCAGAAAAATAAAAGTTTTTTATCCATGCTTGTATTTCCCTACTGTAGAAATAAAAGGTGAGGCCAGGTGAGGCTGGTTTTTGGAACTTGGTAGTCAGTTTCTTGTTGGTCGAAGGTAGTCTACCAGGACTAAGCAACTTGAACAAGATGTTCAACCAGACTGAACTCTGCCTCTCCGGACCATCTAGATTAGCTTGGACCAGCTAGAAACCATTTAATACCAGAAGCTAATATCAGAAGCTAGTTTTGCCTGAATTTTTAGCTGATTTCTTATCAAAATGTTTAGAATCAGTTTCTGGAATCTGGAATCCATTGTCGATACATTCTGAAAAATAAAGGTTCTTTATTGGCATCTATATTTCCATGAAGAAACTTTATCATCCATTGAATCTTTCCATTGCACAAGAGGTGGAAAAAATGTTCTTTAGATACCTAAAATGTTCCTCACACTAAGAAAAAATGGTTCCTTTAAGAACTGTTCAAGAAGGGTTCTGTGAGGAACCCAAAATGGTTGTTCTATGGCATCTCTGCCAAAACTCTCTTTTGGAACCTTAATTTTTAAGAGTGTAGCGTGTAGCAATGAAGCACAGGTCACACAGAAGTCACTTTCAAACCAAGCAGCTTGTTGGTCAACGTGACAAATTCACGTGACCAACTTGAACATGATGCGGAAAATGCGTAGGCAAAATCTTTCATACTCACGCAGCATTCCCGATCACGTGGATTCCTTTTGAAATGACTGGATTTCACCCTCGAAAATTCCCCGAACAGAGCGATAAATGTGACAACACATTCAGTCAATTTGTGAAGTACAGAATAAACAGTAACAAATAAGTTACCTTCTGTTTATGTCTTAAAAAGATGGAAGAGCTCCTGGGAGCGATGGAGAAAGTGAAGCTGGAGCTGGAGTCCATGAAGGCCAAGATGTCGTCCACCCAGCAGTCTCTGGCTGAGAAAGAAGCTCATCTGACTACACTGAGGGCCGAGAGGAGGCGACACCTGGAGGAGGTGCTCGAGATGAAGTACGTTATCAACTTTCTTTGTACATCTTATCATAACAGTGCTTGCAAAGAAACCAAAAACTGTGAATCAATAGAGACTGAAAGGATGAAGTGGTTTTGAAGATGTTTTGTGAAATTAAAATCTTATTTTGCATGGGGAAGATGCAGGCTATATTCCATACAGTTTGTTCTGTATGCTGTTTTATACATTAATAAATCAAGACAGTGACTAAACGGCCAGTTTTGCATTGGCCTTCATAGCAGCATGAAAAACAATAGTTTTATTCAGATTTTAAACAAAGGATATACTGAAAGCCGGCAACATGACAATACAAGAGCGCTTCCATTCTGTTCTAATGAATGAAGCTGTCACTGCTAGTTTACATAGTTTCATGCGTCTGCGTAAAGCATGAGCTCGTTGACTGTCCATATACAGAATTCTTCCATTATAATCAATAAAGCTGCAACAATGCAGAATAAATCTCTTATTTACACCATATTTACATTTAAGAAGCATTCTAGTTTTGTTGCTCGCTTGCAGTGTACATATATTTGATGTTAGACCATATGCAATAAAAATGAGTGGTCTATTGATTTCATACAGTGGATTTTGACCTATTGGTAATTAACAGGATTAGTTAGTTGCAATCATAATCTTAAATATTTATTCATTAAATGAACACATGCAGTCTAGTCAGTGTCATGCATGAACGTGTACAATATAACATGTAGGAACAGAAACAAACATCAGATTGTAAAGATTGAAAATATATTTCATCTTCGACTGCCATTTGTGCAGGATGCACATTTGCTATGTGTTATATAATGAACTTGAGATCTAAATAAATTGCTTTTCCAGATCACTTATTTAAATCATTAAATAACCATCTTTCACATGTGAGCTCATTCTGAGGTCACTTTGGCAAGCTGTAGTGTTAATAATATAAATCAGTTAAAAGAGAGTAAACAGAGATAAACATCACGACAGAAAAATAGGCTGTAAAACTTTAACTAGGTATATTTTTTTGTGTCATGTGTTTTTGCAGATAATAAATGCAGAGGATGATTCATTCTGCACGAGGCTTGTTCTGTTTGCTATTTCTGTCTCTACACTTCAGCCCTGCTCCTTGGAATCTGTTGAAAAACCGAGAATAAGCAAGCTATTTCAGTCTTTCTGAGACAATTATGCGCAATCATTTTGACCAAATCCATACTCCCTTGAGATGTTTTGTACTTGTGAAAGCAAACATCCTTTAACCTGCTCTGTCGAGTGTTGTAAGACTCCTGGTCATCGTCAATGAGGTCAATTGCTTTGAAGAGCATTTCCACAGTACTTCTGTAAAGTGCTGTTTGACATCGAGCTTGGACTACTAATCATTTCAACCAGGGTTATTATGGTTTTGAAAATTGTGTTTTATTTTTTCATTTTTGTTCTTAATTTGAATTAGTTTTAATAGTGTGCAATTACTACTTCTACTACTACTACTACTACTGTTAATAATAAAATGCTTTGTGACATTTGGCTTGGACTTCTAATAATTTCAACCAGTGATATTATAGTTTTGAAAATTAAATTTTGTCTTATTTTTTTATTCTAGTTACCAATTTAATGAGTTTTAATAGTGTTCAATTAATAATAATAATAATAATTATAATAATAATAAAGTGCTGTTTGGCATTGGACTTAGACTTCTAATCATTTAAACCAGGGGTATTATAGTTTTAAATGTAATAATTTTTTTTTATTGTTGTTCTTAATTGTAATAATAATAATAATAATAATAATAATTTAATAGTAAATAAAATAATAATAGTAATAATAAATTCTGTTTGACATTGGCCATTGACTTCTAATCAGTTAAACCAGGGTTATTATAGTTGAGATAATTTAATTTAATTTTGTTTTATTTTAAATAGTTTTAATAATAATAATTATTATTATTATATATATGTTTTTAATTTAGTTGAGTTAATTTAGTATAATTTAGTTTAATTGAGTAAATTTAGTTACATAACTTGATTTCAACAATTGTAATTCACAGACAGGAGGCTCTGCTGGCAGCCATAAGTGAGAAAGATGCTAACATAGCCTTGCTGGAGCTGTCTGCATCCAAAAAAAAGAAGACACAAGAGGAAGTGGCCCAGCTGCGGAGGGAGAAGGACCGTTTGGTGCAGCAGCTCAAACAGCAGGTACGGACTGTGTCACAAGACTTCGACCGAGCATATCTGTTTGTCCTCAAGGTCAAGTTGTTTGTTTGCTTTAAATCAACGATCATAGAGAGAACTTAAAAGGCCTAGACCAAATACATCTTTGTTGCAAATGCAAATAAGGTCTATTGATGTGCTTTTAATTGATTTCTTCTCAATCTCCCCAACCTTTTGTTTTCATCCATTTCTACCCCCCAATCTCTCCTTACATCTGTGCCCCCTCTTTTCTCCTAGACACAGAACCGCATGAAGCTCATGGCGGATAATTACGACGACGGCTACTTGAAAACGCCACCTGACCAGACCAACCACAAACCTCCAAAATCACCTGATCAGGTCACAATCCGGTCCTACAAACATCGGCAAGGTGTTAAAGGGACAGTCCACCCCAAAATGAAAATCCTGTCATTATTTACTCACTCTCATGACATCCCAAACCTGTAAATAACATGAGTAAATGATGATAGTATGTTCATTTTTAGGTGAACTGTTCCTTTATAATTGTTACTGTTATCAGCTTTTCTTCAGTAGAAATTCAGTATGGCTGAATATGAAATAAATGTACCGTTGCTGTATTTTGCTTATCTCATATTCATAGGTGCTTAATCTTAACAGCAAGCCAAAGAAAGACAAATTGGGGGTGTGGTCAGTTTACTTGTTAATAAAATATTCATACTAGAAACTGAATTGGAAATGGATGCTCCGTCGTCCATTTCCATTGCAGTCGTGTCATTGTAATTGAAATGGAGCTGCCCTCATCTCCAACGCAGATGCCATCATTTCCTTTTACTGCCTTCATATTGATCATAACTTCTCAACCCTATGGATTTCTATTATTCATGACTGTAGAAATCGCCCCTAAGAGCAGATCCAGGATCAGTTTCCCTTAAACCTCGTAATACAGCATTTCACATTGATGATGCTGAAAGCTGATCCTGCATCTGCGATTACGGGTCGCTTCTACCTGGATATATTCGCATACTAACCTGATCTTTTTTCCCATGCTGCACTTGGCTAAAACCCTGCCATCTCTTAACCAATAGGATGATGAGGAGGGCATTTGGGCATAGCCTCACTGGCAGCCATTTTGTTTTAGAAGGGTGAGCATTTCTTTGATGGACATGTAAAAGCCAATCTCAGCTGCCCTGATCCTCCCCATGTGACATCAAACCCTGCCTGTCCCGTTCTGCCTGTTTGAGATTATTGGCTATGTCACTGCAGTGCAAACAAGCTTCTGAGCTTTCCCGTGGGATGTTTTATTAGCAAAGAATTTTTCATATTTCAAAGGCCAGTTGTTTAGATATAAAGCCTACACACACATTTATTACTGCACTGCTATGAAATAGTCTACAAATCTCATTTCTCCTGGTTTTGTTTTTCCCCCTTTTGAAGCTTTTTATCTCTTGTATGTTTTTGTGGTTAAACATAATCCCAGATGGTGCATTAAGACATTATTTCCCATTATTTCCCACACTCTCCACACTTGCTCTCACCAGATTAAATTCCTCTTCTGCAACAACAACACAAACTTATCTGTAAACATGCGTATAAACACTTCTTAATTTGGTTTACAAAATCATAACGTTTTCTAATAAATTAGTAACATTATTTACAGTGCGTATATAATATAGTTAATACACAGAATATAAAGAACATACTAAATAAAATTTGTATGTGAATTTTTTTATAAAAATGTCCAGTACAAAGTTAAATATCAAGTATAATAAATAATATGCATAAACAGTGAGGGTTGAGACCACATTGAGAATCTGTGATTCGAAATCTAATTTCATCTAGAAACAAAGAAAGTTTAAAGGGGTCATATAATGCGTTTTCAATTTTTCCTTTCTCTTTGGAGCGAAACCGCATAAACACATTTCATTACACCAAATACACAAAATACTGTTCTTTTTAGCAGCATCATATGACCCCTTTAAGCATTTGGTATATTAGAACATCCTAAATTTTAAGAAATTCTGCAATTATAGACTCCAACATTCAAATGTTTGGGACATTTTTTTTAAGTACATGTACTACTGTAAAATAAAGTGCAACCAAGATTTCTATTTCAAATAAATTCTGTTCTTTTGAACTTTATATTCAACAAAGAATCACCAAAAAAAAAAAAAAAAAAATTCACAGTTTCCACAACAATATTAAGCAGCACAACTGTTTTCAACATTGATAATAATAAGAAATGTTTCTTGAGCAGCAAATCAGCATATTAGAATGATTTCTGAAACAGCATGTGACACTGAAGACTGGAGCTGAAAATTCAGCTCCACAAGAATTTAAAAATATATTCAAACAGAAAACACTAAATTTAAATTGTAACATTTCACAACATTACTGATTTCACTTTATTTTTGATCAAATAAATGCAGCATTTGTAAGCATAAGAGACTTATAAAATACATTAAAAAACATTTCTGACTTCAAACTTTTGACCAGTATATACATTATAATTAAATAATAATAATAATTCATAATGATATTAAATAAATGATAGTATTAACCAGGGATGCTCATTTTGCTTTTATTTCCTGACCAATTGCAGATGCATTTCAATCCACCATTAACAGTGTGTGTTTTAATTTTTTTAATTAATAATAATCTTTTAATTATTATTAAAAATAATGACATCCAAACCCAAAATGCAGCCGTTATTAAATATATCCATTTGAGTTAGTCTAGCTAGTGGTGATTACTGCACATGGCAGTTTGCTGTCAGTTTACAGAAACATCAACGAAATAAATGAAGACTCATTACTGTTTATCAGTGTTTAACTAAAGCAATGTTCACTGGAAGCTAAGCATGACCCAGAATGAGAAAAGATATCAACAAATAAATTAAAATCACATTAAAGGGGTCCTATTATGCTCTTTTACAAAGTCTTGATTTTGTTTTGGGGGTGTAGTAGAACAGGCTCTCATACTAGGTTGCTCGAAAAACACATTATTTTCACATATTTGACATTATTACAACACCTCTCTCCCCAGTCTGGCATGAACGGTTCGAATAGTTCCTGTATCAAATGAAGGCCCGCCTTCTGAAATACGAAATGTGCTGTGATTGGTTAGCTGGGCCAGTGTGTGTTGTGATTGGCAGCACTCGGCGCCTGGTCGGGAAATGTCATGCCCCTTACCATAGCCGCTTGCTAGCTTCAGTGTATTGATATTGCGTCAAAATCAAATCAATTTGAGTGCGACTTAAACCCGGATGATTGTAACCACTCTAAGTTCATCTGCCTTGGGAAAGCTAGCGTGTCTCCGACATAGTGATAATAACACTCGTTGCCTTCTCTTGTGCAGCTCAACCAGGTCTCGTCCTATTCGTCAGTATTTGAGATTTCACAAATCCCGGAAAATATGCGTTGTAGTCCAAACGAGTCGTTCGTTGTAGTTTTTGAAAAGTGATTTCTGTTCAATAAATTATCTCCTTTTGAATTGGACTTTGAGCTTTGTAACTTTGCAGATCTTTTTTATGCTCAAACAGCAACATTACAGACTAACTAAAGTTAAAAAAGTGAAAAAGCATAATAGGACCCCTTTAAGAGACAGCATAATAAGAAAGTAAAATCAACCTAGAATCATATCCTTACATGATGACAATGCTTGTTACACCACAAGAACATGATTCCTTATAAGAGTCCTCCTATAGAAACAACTACAACAAAAACGGTCACAATAATATAATAATGAAATCGAATAACTTCTCACTGTTCTGGGTAATGTCTTGTCTCGTCATGTCTGAAAAGCACGTGTTTTGCATGCAAACATATCTTTTTTGAAAAGTGATTTCTGTTCAATAAATTATCTCCTTTTGAATTGGACTTTGAGCTTTGTAACTTTGCAGATCTTTTTTATGCTCAAACAGCAACATTACAGACTAACTAAAGTTAAAAAAGTGAAAAAGCATAATAGGACCCCTTTAAGAGACAGCATAATAAGAAAGTAAAATCAACCTAGAATCATATCCTTACATGATGACAATGCTTGTTACACCACAAGAACATGATTCCTTATAAGAGTCCTCCTATAGAAACAACTACAACAAAAACGGTCACAATAATATAATAATGAAATCGAATAACTTCTCACTGTTCTGGGTAATGTCTTGTCTCGTCTCATCATGTCTGAAAAGCACGTGTTTTGCATGCAAACATATCTTGTGTCTTTTAAAAGCATTGTGCTGATAGAAATGATGTGCTCGCAGTGAACAATATCAACCCCAGCAAGCTAAAGTTTGCAGATGCATGAGAGCAGACTGTCTGTTTCCCATAATCCTCTGTCGTGTGGTAGTAACAGTGTGTCTGCTCTGTAGATAAGATCTGGGCGGAAAGCTACAGTGCACAGGAGCTCTACACTGGCCACCTGATTATCCCATACAACCACCCTAAAACCCTTTAATCAACTCAGCCCACATCTCATCACACCAGTTACCCAGGACCCACCGCCAGTGACGACACACATTCTCACAGGTAACGCTTACATGTTTGTGCTTATACTTTGGTAAATAATAAGCATGACATAAAAAGTCAAAAGGATGTCATAAAAAACCCAATTAAAACATAAAAAGTCAAAATTCTGACACAAGTCGAAATTGAGATAAACAGTTATAATTATGGCATTCAATTTTGACTTGTGTCATAACAATGACTTATCTCATATTTTTTTTCATTTTCTAGGTGTGCATAAGCAAATAAAAAAACTTTTATATTATGGTTTCTAACTATGGAAGCCCACTTCCACCACATCATCCTTTGGTAAATCACAATTATGACATAAAAAGTAGAAATTATGAGATACTAAGTCGAAAATTCTGACATAATTAAAACACAAGTCGAAATTCTGAAATTATAGTTATGATAAATATTATAATTGTCTTTTTATTTCATAAATATAACCACATTTTATCTCATAATCATGACTTAGCATCTCAATTTCAACTTTTAGTGTCATAATTTCACCTTTTAATGTCAGCAGTATTTTTTTTCTTGTGGCAGAAATGGGCTTTTATATATATTTATATATATATATATTTTTTTTTTTAAAAATTTTAAAGTGTTAATTTAGTACAATTAATTACATTAAAAAATAATGCAATAAAAAAGTGTATGATTTAATCATGTCCCTGACTGCACGAAATCCATAAAGAATTCAAGCAATATTTTTATTGTGATTAATTTGATTAACCAATATTTCATGTCATTAATGCCAGTTATTAGAATTTTTTATTCACTTGATGGGCCTTAAATCCTTTTTATTCTCATAATTTTTCAACAATATCCACACTAAAGTTCAAATGTGTTGAATTAAAAACTTTACAGGTACATTCTGCGCATAATTCACATACATATAAATCTTTTTGGGTTTTAGTGGGAGCCTGGGATGGTGAGTCAGTGTGGAGCTGCAGTTAGGATCCCTGGACCCTCCTTTGGACCTCCAAAACCAAACTGGCCATGATTGAACCCTCCAGCTTCCTCCACTGTCTCACTGCCCTCACCTCACACCTGAACCAAACCGGAGCCCTCTAAGAGCCTGTAACAGTCTGTAGTCTTAATACTGGTGCAGCTTTGAAAATATGCAGTGTTAGTTGAGTCGTGAATGCAATTTTAATTTTGTTCTCTTGATATGTCATCATGGTTGAGTAAAAACAGATTTAGAATGTTAACCTGATCAATGGGTGGTGCTATATAAACATAACTGAATGCCAAACTGTTGTTAAACAATTAAAAAAAAAAAGTGTTATGCTACTTTAACTGCATTCAGTATTAAGACTATCAGACCCTCAATCTATTCTGCGTTTAGGTAGCGACTTGCACTGGTTATACTGTATTGGATGACCCCTCCCCTTTACTGAAAACCTATAGGACACCTTCAAGAGCATAACAAACATTTATAGATAGTGATGGCTATTTGTCACACCTGACGCTTCGTCAGTGGAAAAAATCAGGTTCTATATGTTCTTTAATTCAAATTAACAGCTGCTACAAGGAATAGACATAAAATATATATGAAAAGAGTTTGCATTGCTCATGAAGGAGTCCACCAAGGGGTGCGTGCAAGAAATTAGTTCTCGCTTAATGAGACTATTGTTGTTGTCTAGCAGCTCTTAGACAGGACATTGTAGGCTCCCAAATAACTTCATAACATGTCCAGATAACCAGTTTCTGAGAGCGCATTGCTGGTTTTATGTGCTCTCATAAACATGGATATCATTGTGTCTATCTCTCTCTGTCTCTCTCTCAACGTGGAATTTTTTTATGTTGCATTTGTGGCCTATTGTCTTCGTGTATTAAAATTACAATAAAAAAATGGATAGTCCACTTAAAAAAAAAAAAAAAGAAAATGAAAAAGAGATGATCAAATCATACAAAAGCCACGGGTATGGGTGTTCTGAATTTGTATAAATGTGTATGTATATAAATATGTATTATCAGAGTTTTCACTCTCTGATGTTTTTATTTTTCTGTTTGTGTTGGGATATACAGTTTGCCATTTGGGTGAACATAAATACAAATATAAATTGAGGAGCGGGATTTCGGACCAATAAAATTTCACAGTGGGCGTGGCTACCACAACTTTTTCAGAAGAAGAAAAAACTTTTTCTGGAAAAAAAAAGCACTCAAAAATCTAGCTTTCCAGTTTACAAAAAGAGCTTTAAATGCTTTATTTTGAGATTTTGTTGTTGTTTTTTTGAAGCAGTGGACCTTTTTTTTTCTTTCAACTGAAATAGAGAAATTGAATAGAGAAGAAATTCAAAAATGTGTATGCACTATTCTTTACACGTAACAGTCTATACTCTGTGTCCCAAGATGAAAAAGCCATTGTTTGGCAGAGCAACTATGCAGTGTACATATGTTTTAAATCACAGCTGACTTAACTTAGACTATACATCATATTTTATTAATCTGTAGCTTAAAACATTTGGCTACACTAAATTAATTTCACCCGCCCTGTCATTATAAGTGCTATAGATAGGTTTCTGACCTGTAAAGGGATAGATCGCCCAAAAATTGACTTTTTCCGCTATCCTGTGGTCTCTCATACTGGTCATCTGACACATTACTGATCCCAAATTTTGTTTTGACATAGTTATTACATTACAATTAGCGTAATTTCAGACTTTCATGCAGATATTGAGTTGAAACCCTGCACAAATTTACAATCGAACTGTATAAATTAAATCCAAGAAACTCATCACTGAAACAAAAGCCTTAAGTCAAGAAGGCGCCCGTCTTCTTGCATGCAACAATGAGAGGAATCTCTGCAAGCATTAGTCAGCGGTTTAATGAAATCAAGGCTTTTGTAATGCAAACAAGCAGTCTTGACGTTATCTGTTGTTGATGCACTGTAGCCATCAACTCCAGACATCTCCTCTCCAGTTTAATAATCTGGATAAAAGCAGCCAACTCACTTGCATTGTATTTCCCACAGAATTTTCCTCATTAGTTATATAACTGTTAGGAAAGAGTCTGAGTGCACTTGTCTGTTCTTTTATCACAATTACATAACCACTACCACATCATGCAAATGTGTTGGAGTAGCGTTCGCTAATGTGGTACTCAAACCCAACCGGTGGGTCAAATGTTTCTGTGAGATGGTTTATGGAAAAATCTCAGTGTTTACACAGTCAACTACACTTATGGGCTGAACCATCCCAGAGGATTTCAGACTGTGACATCATAAAGGGCACCACACAATAATAGTCCTGTCCATAAATGGTAAAGCTTTTCTGATTAGTGGTAATAAAACTGGGAGTTGACTAGTAATATATCCATTGTTGAGCGCTATAAAAAATTGTAAAGTACTTTAAAGACATTCAATTCTGTTTGAACATGGGTTGACATTTTTATTTTGTTTAATTTAACTTGGACATAACGTTTTCCACTCTTGCTTAACTTTTGGACTACTATGGCTCCATTGTTTATATGGTTGTTATAACATTTCTCGTAATGACATTTTCAGTTTGATGTGGGGTCGCCAGATCTTTTTAACATCAACATTTTGAGTTGCAATTGTTAACAAAGGATGTCTGTCATTACATGTACTCATCTGGATGGGAGTTATTACCAAAGTGGATAATGTCCATTGTCCATTACCCAAATCCTCAAGGTAGTCAGCTAACTTGGCCAGCTTGGTAATGCTTCCGGGCAGCTATTTGTACAGCAGTCATCTTCTTGAATGAGGAAGGAGCAATATCTTAGAATATGTGTCACAATTAAATTGAAATAACAAATGTATATAAGGAACTATGTCTGACAACAAGTATCATACATCACTATATAAATACCGCAATCACAGGCACTCCTGTGCAGGCAGGATTAGACATTTCAGAGGATGTCTGTGTTAGCTGAAAAACAGTAATTTGTAAAAAAAAAAAAAAAATGTTTAAGAAAAATGCAGGCTTGTTTTGTTCCATGTATGTTGCAGAAACAAAAACATACCTTGGAAAAAATAGCCCCATCTGAATAGGCCTTTAGTCGCCTTTTAGCTTTATAATACATCTCTGAATCTTCTGTGGCTTGTGTGCATGTCTATGTGTGTGGGGCATGCTGCTTTATTGGCAGGATATTGGGAAGCAGCTGCCATCATGATTCTCGCACATTTGCATATCTGTACATGTGAGAGAGGAAATGACATATGTAGGGAATGCATTGTGTTGTAGATTAAAAGCTGATCGTAAGTGTGATGGTTTTGATTAAACATCAGGGTCAGCCAACACAAATTACTTTGACAAATCACACTGTGCTTCTCAGTTCTGATGCCCTTAAAAAAAGGTTAAGATACTTAAAAAAAAAAAAAAGAGACGTGTGTGCGGTTTTACAGTACATACATAAAAGCATAGCAGGTATTGCAACTTGGCCTTGTGGAAAAGTCTCTGAATCTTCTGTGGCTTGTGTGCATGTCTATGTGTGTGGGGCATGCTGCTTTATTGGCAGGATATTGGGAAGCAGCTGCCATCATGATTCTCGCACATTTGCATATCTGTACATGTGAGAGAGGAAATGACATATGTAGGGAATGCATTGTGTTGTAGATTAAAAGCTGATCGTAAGTGTGATGGTTTTGATTAAACATCAGGGTCAGCCAACACAAATTACTTTGACAAATCACACTGTGCTTCTCAGTTCTGATGCCCTTAAAAAAAGGTTAAGATACTTAAAAAAAAAAAAGAGATGTGTGTGCGGTTTTACAGTACATACATAAAAGCATAGCAGGTATTGCAACTTGGCCTTGTGGAAAAGTCATAATAATTTTATGAGACTGCAAAAGAAAAAGAATAAAAGCCTGAAAACATAACCCACACAACCCAATGTACAACCCATGTACAACCCAAACCTAAACCCCTAATCCAACATTAACTGTAGTAACAAAACAACCTATAAAACTAAATTGGCATGATCTACATTGTATAACTTTGACATTGCATAACAATTGTCATGAGAGTATTGGAAAATATGCAATCAAATGTTTTAAACAGTAAATAAAACCAAGGGTAATCGTAATTAGACACCACTGGAAAACAAAATGTTTTAAACAAATACATTGTTGGCTGTTTTGATACAATCCTGGCAATTACAACACTGCAAAAAAAGTAATTAAGTATTTTTGTAATTAAGAATTTAAAAGCAACATTGCATAAGATAGTAATGCTGTATCTTTAATTCAAGTGCATGTCTTATGGCACTAGCAGGTTTTATTCCTTGTTTTTAAGCTTGCTTATACTTACACTGCCAGTACAGTAAGACAAAATGATGATATATATTCTCTGTAAGCAAGTATTATGCAGTGTTAAATGCTATCCTGCTTTAATAATTTTTAGATATTGTAACTAGGAAAACAACAACAACAAAAGAATAATTAAAAACTATTTTGCAGTAAAATTAATTTCTTCATAGACATTATAACACAGTACTAACAAGCTCACTTTGCTTCTTATCACCAATTATGGTATCATGATAATTAAGCTACAAAAAAACCCTCAAAAATTGCAAAAGTGTATATACAAATTGTCGTCAATAATCATTAAATTACTAATGAGCAAAGAACACACAGTAATGAGATAAATATTATTGATATGTTGAGTATATTCTGTGCTGACTGTTCTGCTAGAAAGCTGTTACACTTCTCTGTTGAGAGTCACACAGAGTATCGCCTCTCTCTGAGCTCTCATTCTTCTATAAAGGGAGGTGGTCCTCCAGTCTCTCCTGATCCTTCTCTCTCACACACTCTTCGACACATTGAACAGACCTGCTCCCCATACAGGACACGATGTGGCTTGCTGTGTTTTACATATGGGGAAGCCTGTTAGCATTTTCTGTGTGTCACATTTGCTCAGAGACCTCTGAGGACGCTGCTTCATGGGTAACGCTGAAGCCCCTGGGGCACTGCGGGGACGAGGAGAATTTGTGCCCTTATCAACTCACCCTCCCTCCTCTCTCCATCCAGCTTCCCAGGCCTTTTAGGGAGCTGGAGAAAATGGCCAAGGAGCTGCAGAACCTAAAGGACATGGTGAACCAGCTAAGGAGGGACTGCCAAGAACGTAAGGACAGACATAGTATCGAGAGTGGTGGACAGAAAGAACACAGTGAGGAAAAGGAAAGGAGACATCAAAGTCCAAGGCATAACATCAGCATCAGCATCAAGGAGACACAGAGTCATAGTGGAGAACAAGTATTCCGGCTCTTAACTTCAACCTTACCGCAAGGAGACACATCAGAAAGTGAGGGAACTGTCAAGGATGGTGTGAAGAGGCTCAATCATTCCGTTTTGGAAAGTCAAGAATGGAACACTGACCCGAGGATCGTTCTAAATGAAGGCACCACAGATCAGAGCTCCGAGATGAGCAGAGAAGTAAAAATATTTAACCCCTCACTTGACGAGAGACCCGAGGACATATCTAAGGTCAAACTTGTGCTCTCACCTACACCTGAGGAGACAGAAGGAAATGAAGTCTAAGCAAAGTGAATTAATAGAACCATCTCTCCCTAGAAAAAAGGACACCATACAATCCTCAACCCATGGGAAACAGCAGCTAAATATTCTCAGAGATGGACATGTAAAGAACATCAGTGGCTTCCTGGCAGCAAGAAGAAGAGTGCAGAATGTGCCTGATGCGAATGGATTAAGCAGCATTTCAAGGGATGCTAACACTAGGATAATGGATTTAAGCACATCAGCTGGGAACAGAAGGGCTGTAAAGTTTCCTAGAGAAGGTGGACCAATGAGGCCAAAGGGATCCTACATAAACAGTAGAGTTGTCCAGGTTAACAATGAAGACAGACTGAAGAACCCTGCTTTGGTGAGGATCCACAATCCACAAGCTAAGGACATGATGTTCAAGATTGAGCCAGAAGAGGCTGGATTTTCTCCAGCAAGGAGTGGCATTATGCGGGTCAAGGAAACAAGTCCTCTTATAGCAAACACAAAAACTGGGGTAATTACTGGACCGAACCTATCAACAGATGACCAAAACAATCAAGACATCAGTAGGGTTTCTGGTCCCAGAACAGATGGCCTAAAAGATGCAAGTCAAGTAACTAAAATGACCAATGACAATTTAAGAAAAGTAAACAAAACTGGGATTACAAGACTCCCAACAAATCTGAGGAAAGAAAACCAAGGTGATGTGAGTCACATAACCACAAATAAGTCAATCTCTAGTGTTATGAACCAAGCTGAACAGCCAAACATGGTTAAAGAGGAAAAGCAGTATGTGGGACAGAGTGAAAGTCTAGTTGTTAGTAGTAGTGAGGAAGAGACTAGGTCCAATTTGAATATAGAGGACTTGACTTTCCCAGGAAGACAGGTGGAAAATGAAAAATATCTAAATCCAATTACAGAAACTAATAACAGACAAACTGATTTGAAAATGTTGGATAAGGCTGACAGCACTTTCAATGAAAGGAGAGTTTTGGTGGGAAAGACCAATCCACAAGCCAGGGACATGATGGTCAAGACTGGGCCAGAAGAGGCTGGATTTTCCCCAGCAAGGAGTGGCATTATGCTGGTCAAGGAAACAAGTCCTCATATAGCAAACAAAAAACCTGGGCCCATCAGTGGACCGACCCTGTCAACAGATGACCAAAACAAACAAGACATCAGTAGGGATTCTGGTCCCAGAACAGATGATGGACATGGCTTGAAATATGCAAGCCAAGCAACTAATGTTAGGGAGGACAATTTGAGAAAAGTAAACAAGACTGGGATTACAAGACTTCCAACAAATCTGAGGAAAGAAAACCAAGGTGATGTGAGTCACACAGCCACAAATAAGTCAATCTCTAGTGTTATGAAGCAAGGCATAGTGCCAAACATGTTTAAAGAGGAAAAGCAGTATGTGGGACTGAGTGAAAGTCTGGTAGTTATTAGTAGCGAGGCAGAGATTAGCTCCAATGTGGATATAGAAGACTTGACTTTCCTAGGAAGACAGGTGGAAAATGAAAAATATCTAAATCCAATCACGAAAACTAATAACAGAAAAATTTATTCCACAATTTTGGACAAGGCTGACAGCACTTTTAATGAAAGGACACTGCCTCCAGATCTTAAAGATCAGATGCAGCCAGGGATGTTCAGTGAAGGGGCAAATGAGCATATCGGGTTTAACTCACTGAGTGCAGGGACTATGAAGAAGGACATACCAATCCACAGTAAAGCCATCCTTCCAGAAAAAGATCTGGTAAAGCCCACCCTTGTCCCAACTGTAAAGAGCAAATCGACTGAGAGTACAGCGAGTACAACCAGTAGGGTTCAATCACTTGTAGTAGGCCAGGGGACAAGGAGAATTTCAATAACTCCACTCAAAGCTGCAGCTGTAGAGGGACCATCTCAGAACAGCAAGAAAAACATCAGCAAGATACGTGAAGTAAGTCAAGACAACAAAAGGTATGTGATGCCAAACCCCGATAGACACCCCATTAGACATCCAACAACTGTGATTTCATCTAAAGTCAACAACTTAAGACAATCTAATGTGATGGGCAACATGTCAGCAAACAGAAGTGTTGGGGTACATTCTAAGCTGTCCATCCCAGTCAGAAACAGCAATACTGCCAGGAAAAATGGCTATGGAATAATAAGACCAAGCTATATAAGGAAGCCAAACTTTCAAAGTCAGCCAAACAGAACCAGAGGCTTCAAGCTACAACCCTGACCAGGGGCCCAGTGGACTCTGGAAGAGGTGAGAAATTTTCTTACACAACCCATGTTAATGTTTACTTTTAAGAAAAGTTAAAGGAGTATTTACTCTTAATATACACCTTAAAAAGTATGGCAGCAGTGCATGTTTATTTGACACAAAGCTTACAATATTGTGGGATAAGTCCGTTTCACTGTTTGTATAGATTATACCCAAGATGTCCAAAAATTACTGCAGGTACAATCTATTCAGATAATAATTTCCAGGAAATAATATAGTATGAATGTATTCTTTAACACATGTTCTGTGACCCCGCACTTTATCTTGATAGTGTGATAGGATTCCATAACAGGGATAAGTGGATATGGATCCACATCTGAATAGCAGATGTTATGGTTTTTGTAGGCATACCAGCTGTAGGCATCTTCTTTTGTCTGATGTATCAGGATGTGGTGTCTTTGTTGAGCTTGAGGAAAGGCAAAGGCAAAGACTTTTTTGCAATGCATAATTAATGCATGCAGAAGTTCAGTACCATTCCATGCCAAGAGCTAAATTTACTTGTCCAGTGATTGGAGTCTGAAATGTGGCCCAGTGTAAACTCTTGAAACCACAGATAAATAAATCCAGGTGGTCAAAATTTATATGTATAAAATAGCCTTGGCATATCTTTTAAATGAAACCTTAAGTGTAGTCTGTCGCGTATAGCTTTGTTGTTTGGGTCTAACAACAAAGATGGATAGAAAACAATTTCAGCGCATCATCTTGCTCTGCATTCGTTTACAAATGCATATGATCCCGATTTTCATATGAATGTTTATTTTTTTTAATTTCAACCCAATTGAATGTAGTTGTATTGTGCTTTCCACAATAAATATGGTTTCAACGCAGCTTTGCAAATAAAAGTGCCTTAAAGCTTCTCTAGCTGAAAGATGACAATGGCAAAGAAATGCTCCTTAAGATGTTTAAGTAAATATAAGCATGCAGATTTAGGTTGTTAACACATTGTAAAAGCATTTTTCGTCAACAGAGAATGAGGTAACCTAAACCCATTTTTATTGACCACAGAAAAAGGACCTGCACAAGACTGCGCGGATTACATTACGAAATCCCGAAGGAATGGTGTATATAGAGTAATGCCGCAGCCAAAGAGCAGCATGCTTCCTGTTTTCTGTGACATGGAGTCTTCTGGTGGGGGCTGGACTTTGATACAGCATCGCTTTGATGGCAGCACAAGTTTCAATCGCACCTGGGACGAGTACAAGAATGGATTTGGTAAACTAATAGGGGAGTTTTGGCTCGGCAATGACAAGATTCACTTGTTGACAAAGGCAAAGAACATGTCATTGCGAATAGAAATCGAAGACTTTGAGGGTATCAGAGAATACGCCCATTATGACCACTTCTATGTGGCCAATGAAAGCCAACAATACTGCCTGTCCATTAGTGGTTACTCTGGTACAGCTGGTAATGCCATGCAGTTTAGTAAGAAGTACAATCACGACCAGAAGCTCTTTACCACTCCAGACAGAGACAATGACCAGTATCCCTCTGGAAACTGCGGGGCCTATTACAGCTCAGGCTGGTGGTTTGATGCATGCATGTCTGCAAACCTAAATGGGAGATATTATCAATCAAAGTACAAAGGGGTACGTAATGGGATATTTTGGGGTACGTGGCACAACATTACAATGGAATATTACCCAACCAATGACAGACAATCTTTTAAGACTGTTAAAATGATGATTAGACCTAAGAACTATGCTATCTAATACTTACCAACCAAAATGTAGCTCTCTTTTGAAGTTAAATAGTAGAAAAAAGGCAAGTGCCTTAAGTATATTGCTACTCTCGTGTTTACTGCTTTATTAATAGAAAATATAAGTGTGGTGTCAGAACTTGAATAAACATTGACAAATGTTTCTGTATCTATGTTGTTGTTTTTTGAGCTGTACACATATGCATTAATAGAATACATAGAATACACAACTGAGCCCTCTTGTGTTGCTTTGAAAATCCTGTATTGCATAAGACATATGAAACCATGCTATTTAGCCTACAGATTCAGCAATTATCTTGTATATTGTATTTTTTTTAACTTACAAACACTAAAATGTTTGCAAGTCTGGGCCAATCCCATGAATACGTTTACATGGATATTTACAGAATTTCTTGTCAGCTGTCTATTTTTTTTCAATACAAATAGCTGGATTTTACCAGCTGAGTAAAAGCATCTGTCATTTTCATTGTACACTGTAGGAATTTTGAATTTTAATGAACACTAAGTGTCATTTTCAAACATTGTATGTATGTATGTACACCCCAAAAACATCCTTTATCCAGACGACTCATTCTAAGAGGAAATTTCAATTTCAGTTAAAAAGGAGGATCATAATTTAATTACTTACAATTTACCATGAATAAATTACTACAACTCTACTAGATTTGCATATTTTGCTCCCTGCTGAATTGTAACACCTTTTCTGCATGATCTTGGAAACATTTGTAAATTTAATAACTGTGCACTTGCTGAATACAGTTGTTATAAAGAAAATAAATATGCATCTTTTAATTAAAAGGATGCTGTTATTATGTTTTAATATTATTATTTACACACTCTATACAAGAGAAAATGATTAATTACATTTCATAAACATGTATTATGTAAGTTCTGCAATGCAAAACATAAGTGTTTGATAAAGAAACACAGATTTATAAATATACACCATTATTGTAGAACATGTGTCGTTTCCATTAGCAAACCATGTTGTGTTACAGTACTGGTTGAATAAACCATGTGTACGCAGCACGTTAACGGTTATTTTTCAAATGTTCATTATGGTATGCCACTAATGATCTCAGTGTTTCACTAAAATGCAATAAATATTCTGAGCAACATTCACAATCAGTCATTTCTGTCACCTGAGTGGAAACTCACGACTGAGCCAAAATTCATAACCCTCCCTGCATCACTGTGAACATGAAACGTAGGCTATTCAGCGTAGTCACTCTTGAGCCTGAAAGAAACAAGCAATTCCTGATAAAGAGCTTGAAACAGCTGTACATTCTTATTGTCCGTTGTATATTCCCTTCTTTATGAATAACATCTACTTTCGAGATGATTTTATTCCTGAAGAATACAGTAAAGACTTCTGCTGGCTTTCAAAGAACACTGTTTATATGTTCAGTCTCTTCTGAAGTGGAAAACGTTGTAGCCCAGCTCCACCATAGCTCCGATGAGCAGTGCCCACAGAGGGAAGCAAACCGAGCTCACCAAGATGTCCATTAGGCCATCTAATTTGGCACAGAGCGTCAAACAAAATGCCAGTTTAAGCAGCATGGCCACGAGGTACCACACGGGCTTCTTCAAGTTCTCCGCCCCATTGCGAGGGTCGAACCCCGGCTTGCAGCGGCCAGCCATTTTGACAATGAGCATGAGGAGGAGAATAAGATCAAAGGTCCAGACAGGAAGGAAGATGAGGAACCAGTTCCAGATGATCTTCCCGTCCAACTTCAGGACCAGCATAATAAGGAATATAAGTGTGAAGATCCATGACAGGAGGACTCTTTGAGCAAGAGACATGTTCATTTGAAACGCTGGCCTAAGGGCACAGCAATAAGCTGATCTGAAAGAGACAAAACAACTATAATCGGAAGTATGGGTTCAATTTACATTCAGCCAGTTAATTTCATCTAGTGGAGTTCATGCTGCTACTAAAGGAAAAAAAGGAAATTCATAATAATAATAATAATAATGTAAAATTACATTAAAAACAAAAATAATATAAATGCATTCATAATATCAGTATTAATACATAATTAACATATTTCATTAATTAATAGATTTAATATACACTTTTTAACCCAGTTTTTCATTGGATGTTACGTTGATATTACAAGCCGACATAAATTACATATTTATTTAATAAATAGCAGCAAATTCATTATGAGTTATGAGATGACATGCAAATTCACAAATGGCTAAAGCTCAGTTTATTATTAGTTGAACATTAAATCGTTCATTTTTACATCTTAACATACTGCAATGACCGATTTGTTCAAATGTAAGTTAACCCGTTTTAGTTACAGCAACGTTAAGTGCCTCTACACTTATTTAACTACCCATCAAGCTGTATTTATCATGTAAGACAGAGATGTGCGGTCTCACTAATAAAAGAACATTTGTTTTATTTATCCATATTTTATCTTGACTGTCCCGTCCTGACCCATTCTTAAAATGAAGGAGCTGTTCATTACTAGCGCAAAACTAACGCTAGCATACACAGTCCTAAGTGTTTTATGTGTTTACGAAGGCAAAACGACGTAAATAAAATAATAATTATAAAAAAACACATTGACGGAAAAGCTTACAGATGATGAAGCCAACCCGGCTGGCCTTCTAGTCAGAGGGTTTGCTTAAAACCGATGTCCCCTTTCCGGACTGTGTGTTTGAACCTTTGAACACCGACGTTTTCAAAACAACTTCTCTTGAAGTACTAACGTCAAGTTGAAGTGCGCACAGCGCCACCTACCGGACTGGAGGATGCGCAGGCGCATTCAGCTCAATTCAATTCAATATCGTTCCAGAGGAAATTTACGAATAATTGTGCCTTACAAACTATCAGATATTTATACATGTTTATTTATTTTATTTGCATTAAATCTTAATTTCTCATGAACGCGCAGCCGTGCAAACTATAAGGGCCAAGGTCAGGAAGTATTATTCCATAAATAATACATTTTCGGTTTGTTTTTCACTAAACCCTACTGCATACCGACAGAACACTTGAACTACGACACGTGTCGCATAGGACCAGTCTTTGACACCTCTGAGTCTTTTTTTTTTTTTACTGTATGTTGGTCGCTATTCCCTGCCATTATATGGACGAGCGCTAATGAGACATTTCTTTGAACAAAGAAGGGCATACAGCATTATTTCCCAATCCAGTCTTCATTTTTGGGTGAACTATCCCTTTTAGCTGGTATGTCCAGCTAAGATGATCTACCAGCATTTGATCTCATTTCGCTTCTGAAAAAAAGACAACAAAAACAGAATTAAGCAGGAGAGCGGTAAAAACAACAACAAAAAAATAGCCTCCTGAGAACCAGAAATAAAAAGCTTTGTGAATTTAGTATTTTTTTCATGCCATTACATTGTTTAGAGCATAAGAAACAAATGGTAAAATAAAATTTTTGAAAAATTATATTTTATTCATAAGTTATGCTATGTCCTCTGTAGAGGACACCAGGACTCAGTTTTTCTAAAAAAATAAAATGACAAGTGTAGACATGAAAAGGCAAAAACAATGGGGATTTTTTTAAAATCGCAAATCAATTTTTAGGTTTCAGGATTTTTTTATAACTTAACTTTGTTTAAGGATGGTTCTCAACTATGTTATAAAATATATAACAAAATGATTTAATATACCATTTTGCTTTATGCAATATGTGTGTAAAAATTCCATAAATTGGTTTTCCCATTAAGCACAATGTTATCTATACACTGCCCATAACATTTTCCTGAGATGTTGATTTATGACAAACAATTTGAAAATGAATCAGATTTAAATGATTATTACAAAATATTATCATATTTCCATAAGGATGTACAATTGTATCACTAAATTAATGTCAGCCATTTTTAAAAACCAAGGAGAGGTCATGGTGAAACATCCAATCATTTGGTATCTCTGGAAAGCCCTGAATGTGCTCTGTACAGGACATCCAGACTTAAAACTGTGACATGTGAGGTCTCAGAGAAATTCACTAAAATATAATGTCCACTACAGAGGCAAAAACTCCATAGCTGGGTCTCAGGAGGATATAGAATAAAAATAAATGGTTTGAAATATAAGAATGTTACTAAAAAACACCATTGACATGTTTATTCAGCCTCAAGATGGCACTCTTTCACTATTTTGAGTTGTTGGGCTTCTGTTAAGTGACATTGCTAGCAAACTGCTCCTTAGCGAGTCTCTAAAGATTATTATCCTGTACTATATGCCTCTGTAAAAGCAACATTTGTCATTTTCCTTGCACTTTAATTGCTATGAAAGTACAGAAGAAAACTTTTCATATTTCTCTCAGGTTGATGCCACACCTGAGATAACCATCAGAATCCACTAATTTCCAATTAACTATTACAATTACCCGTTTTCTAAAATAGCCTTTAGGATCCAGACAAGAAGGTGCAGGGTGCATTGATAGCACACAAAAAGCCACATCCATGCTGAATCAGTTAATGAGCTTATTACCCTTTGCAAATGTCCTGTTGTGGCTGCCATTACTGAGGCCTTAAGGGGGTGTCAGCACAAAAGCCAGGTAAGAATACAGCAGCTTCTTTGCTCCGTGTTGCTTATCAGTGAAACCACACAACTGCAAGCTGCCTTGAGGCCCTGAGCCGAGGACGCTTTTTTAATTGGGTTAGTCTGATTCTGCAGCCTGTTGCCACCACACGAGTGAATAGTGAGCTGGAAAAAGCAACCCTCTGCCTTTTTATGAGGATGCACAAGGTGTTTCAGACTACACACACGCCTGGAACACTGCTGCTCCATTATAAACTGACCACAGTTCTTGCATAGTAAAAATAGTTTTTTATGTAGCATTTATAATATTGCAGGAGCATTTTATAGGATCATAGTAACCTCAGTTAAAACCACTAATCTACTTAGATATTTTAGGCAATATAGAAATCCTGGCCAGGACGCGTCCTGGGAAAATGGCACGTATGGTTTCCCTAATGAAATGGAAGTTGCAAATAGCATGCCATATAAAGTCTGATCACTCCAAGAACGAGTTTAAAATAAATACTTGGTGAAAAGTTGATCATCCAAGATGCAGATGTGTTTGTTTCTTCATCAAAACAGATTTAGCATTACATCACTTGCTCATCAATGGATCCGCTGCAGTGAATGTGTGCCAAACAGCTGGAAAAAACATCACAATAATCCACAAGTAATCCACACGACTCCAGTCCATCAATTAGCATCTTGTGAAGCGAAAAGCTGCGTGTCTGTAATAAATCAGTAATTTTTACTTTAAACCATTGCTTCTGTGCTTCATCTGTGAATTTCTGTTGGCGCTTTCGACAGTGGACAGGGGTCAGAATGGGCACCCTGACTGGTCTGTGGCTATGCAGCCCCATACGCAACAAACTGCGATGCACTGTGTATTCTGACACCTTTCCATCAGAACCAGCATTATCTTCTTGAGCAATTTGAGCTACAGTAGCTTGTCTGTTGGGCCAGCCTTCGCTCCTCACGTGCATAAATGAGCCTTGGCCATCCATGACCCTGTTGCCGGTTCACCACTGTTCCTTCCTTGGACCACTTTTGATAGATACTGACCACTGCAGACCGGGAACACCCCACAATAGCTGCAGTTTTGGAGATGCTCTGACCCAGTGGTCTAGCCATCACAATTTGGCTTTTTGTCAAACTTGCTCAAATCCTTACGCTTGCCCATTTGTCCTGCTTCTAACACATAAATTTTGAGGACAAAATGTTCACTTGCTGCCTAATATATCCCACCCAATAACAGGTGCCGTGATGAAGAGGTAATCAGTGTTATTTACTTCACCTCTCAGTGGTCTTAATATTATGCCTGATTGGTGTATGAAAATAAATAAATGTAAAAATAAATCATTTTCCAGATAACTGTATGACAGTGTGGTTTATTACTAAAAACTATGAGTTTGCTTTTTTCTGTGTGACATTTGATCATTGAATTGACATCGAACTGACAAAAGGATCAAGAAAATGTACAACTGACAGTATCCCCCTTTCCTGTGGCTAAAAATGGTAAAGTCTTTCTTGGACTCCAATTTGGCCCACATAGTTTCAGTTGAACATTTCTATAGTTCGAACTGTAGCATGTGATTTACATTTACTGCACATGACATGGTTCTATAATTGTCCTTCATGTCAGTCGTCATAACCATCCTCTGTTGCTCCATCCCAGTTTAACAGCGGTCTTCGTTCTGGAGAGACAGACGGCTTGATCCGCTGCCACCGACTGGGTGGCCAGATGATGTGAGACGCCCGACCATGGACAAGACCAAGAGAAACCTGTGGAGATCCGAATCATCAAGCTCCTGCTTATAAACTACCATGAAAAGCTCTATAAAGTCAAACAAAATGGTCTATTTCTTAAGGAGAAAGTAGCTTTTGATAGACAACACGTTTAACAAAGAGCAACTGGAACAAGAATTACATGCTTTTCTCATCTTACTTCACCTCTCAGTGGTCTTAATATTATGCCTGATTGGTGTATGAAAATAAATACATGTAAAAATAAATCATTTTCCAGATAACTGTATGACAGTGTGGTTTATTACTAAAAACTATGAGTTTGCTTTTTTCTGTGTGACATTTGATCATTGAATTGACATCGAACTGACAAAAGGATCAAGAAAATGTACAACTGACAGTATCCCCCTTTACTGTGGCTAAAAATGGTAAAGTCTTTCTTGGACTCCAATTTGGCCCACATAGTTTCAGTTGAACATTTCTATAGTTCGAACTGTAGCATGTGATTTACATTTACTGCACATGACATGGTTCTATAATTGTCCTTCATGTCAGTCGTCATAACCATCCTCTGTTGCTCCATCCCAGTTTAACAGCGGTCTTCGTTCTGGAGAGACAGACGGCTTGATCCGCTGCCACCGACTGGGTGGCCAGATGATGTGAGACGCCCGACCATGGACAAGACCAAGAGAAACCTGTGGAGATCCGAATCATCAAGCTCCTGCTTATAAACTACCATGAAAAGCTCTATAAAGTCAAACAAAATGGTCTATTTCTTAAGGAGAAAGTAGCTTTTGATAGACAACACGTTTAACAAAGAGCAACTGGAACAAGAATTACATGCTTTTCTCATCTAGTGAATAGAAAGCAATATATCTCTAGCTAGAAGAGAAAAGGACCTCATTGCTTTTTATAGCCAGAAGGACATGGGAGAGATTCCAACAAGCTCCCAAAAACCTTGATTTGGAGGGTATTGTAAATACCTGCGAGGTTTGGAGGGACTTGAAAGGGTGATAATGTACACTGAAGCAGAGTAACCACTGTTGAGGATTATGTGATACGTTTTCATGTCTAAAAGCCTGAGCAGTAGTTGTTCATCTTCAACATTGTTAACAGCGGGTTTTCTTTAATAATGCTCACTCATCAATTAATTAATTGCTTAATTATCCCATTAACTTGAACTCTGCTTCAGTGTTACTTTAACACTCTGTAGATTGGGACAATATGTACTCTGAGCAGAGTTGATTTAACTCTGGGGATTTTGCTGTGTATAGATTTCACAAATCGTTGGGTTTAACAGCATGACAAGACCACAATATGAGTCTGAAATACTATAGAGAAGCTCTGAGAAGAACCTTACTGGGTCCATTTAGTATCACTGATATACTATTATAGTATAGTTTTTGTAAAAAAAAAAAATTCATCAAGTCTTGAAGACTCTTTAAGGATTAGTTCACCCAAAAATGTCATTCCAAACCTGTATGACTTTTTTTTTTCCATCTGTGGAACACAAAAGATGATTTTGACAAAAAGAAGGCTTTTTGTCAATACAAAGAAAGTCAATGTCCAAAGCAAGACATTTTGTCTTACAGGTTTGGAACATGAGTTAAATGATGACAGAGTTTTTTATTTTTGGCTGAACTATCCCTTTAAGCCCATAAATTGGATGTCTGAGACGAATCCGTGTGACATTTTGCACTGTTTTGTGGGCAAAATAAACACAAGGTCTCAGACAGTCAGGATTTTGTGACCTGACTTTCAATCAGTGGTTTGTGAAATGCTGGAGTCTTGTCAGTATTCCAGAATCAAAATATTTTGAACAACAACATTAGAAGCCTTCGTAGCATTAAATATCAATCTAGATTCTCAGAAAGATTTCAATGTTGCCTTGAAAAGGACATTAACTGAAAAAAAGACTCATAAAGACACATCGTACTGCATAATACATCAAGTCAAGGTAACGGTGCAGTCTGTACCGACAAAAGTGAAAGTAATTGCCTGAAACATCCAGCGAGAATATTTGCTTAGTGATATATGACCTGATGGTTTTTCACCAAAAGTATCTCACACTTATATGTTCTGGCCTGGTCTCTGGGGAAAACCAAAAGCGTTTTTGGTAATGGATGTGAAACAATAATAAAAGAGATTTAGGAAGTATGTGGTTCAGTGAGAAACATATTCATTTGCTTTCTGACAAGAAACATCATAAAAAATCCACCTGAGGACAAACACTCGAAAACCTCAGCCGGTGCAAAACCATCAAAACTGAAGGAACGCAACAGAGTTGTGCTGAGTCATTGACTAAATGGACAGAACAATTTGTTTTACTTTCTCAATTCAAGTAAGCAAATCCCAACATTTCAAGGATGAATCTGAGCAAAAGATCTTGACGTATTGTGAATGATTGTAGCGAGTCATGTCACAGTCTGAGCTGAGACGGGAGAAAGAATCACTGCTCTGTTTAATAATGTATCTGAGAAGCTGTGCAGCAAAGAAACTTCTTCAAAGAGCCAATAATACCTCAATCTCTATACATTACAGGCGGGGGCATTCGAGCACATCAAGGCTGTTAACAAAGTCCCCAGAAAGCGGCAATCTTTGGCGGCGTTTGTTGAATTTTTTATAACCACATCTATTTGTGGCTAAATCTGCCTATGGTGGTGACTTCCAGAAAAGATCCTTTGAAACTGCAGCCTGAAAGACAGTTTCCATCGGTCATCTGTGGGATCAGACAAATGTATAACATCTAATGACGTGCCTGAGAAAATCACTAGCTGAATACTTGTTTCGTACTGTAGTTGACCAGTAATATGCTATTTTATTTTGAAATTGAAAATACGTGCCAAATTGATTTTTAGTTTGCGTCTTTACCTGCTATAGTCAACGATTAAATAAAACAATTTAAATAACTTTTTTTATGCATGTTATTTACACTACCATTCAAAAATTTGGGGTCGGTAAGATTTTTAATGCTTTTGAAAGAAGCTCATCAAAGCTGCATTTATTTGATCGAAAAAAACAAAAAACAAAACAAACAAATAACAACAACAAAAGAACAGTAAAATTGTGAAATATTATTTCAATTTAAAACACTTGTTTTCTATTTGAATATATTTTAAAATGTAATTCATTTCTGTGATGATTAAGCTGAATTTTCAGCAGCCATTACTCCAGTCTTCAGTATCACATGATCCTGGGTCATATTTTTGTGCAAACCATAAGTTTTTTGATTTAAAAAAACCCCCAAAAAACACAGTATTTATTTAAGAAATAGAAATCCTTTGTAACATTATAAATGTCTTTACCATCACTTTTGTTCAATTTAGTGGATCCTTGCTGAAAAGTATTAATTTCTTTACAAAATCATACCAAATTTTTACATGGTATGTGTATATAAAACATTAATTACATTCATAATTTTAATAATATTTTAATCATATAAATGTTATTTTTAAATCTTGATGCTATTTTGAAAGTCTTATTGGTGATGTAACATGAATTAAAAAATATATATATATACATTTAAAGAAGTAATAATTGAAGCAGTTTTTTCATTATTAACAGTTTTTTCATTTCAATTTACAAAATTCTCTAAATGCCCATATAATATAATCAGTTAAACAAAATTTGAATACTAAATTTGAAAAATACTAAAAAAGAAAAACCTACAAAATCAAATCATCCATTGTGTTCAAAGTATTGGAAATGTTTTTGAATACATTTTCTTTTTTGAATATATATATAGGCCTATATATATATATGGGTCAAAGACGAAAAAGGGTTTAAGCATAAAAACAATAAATGTAATATTGCTTTAAATTGTTGTTTTCCCCCCCAAAAATTAAAACATTTTCGGTTTAATTTAATTGCAATTTTGTTTTTCCGAGCAAAAAATAAATATCATACATTTTCCCCTGATTTACAGATGAGACCCACTAAAATGTCATTCAGTGTAACAATCTTGCCAGGCATATTTACAACAAAAATCAATTTATGACAAATTAAAAGACTAATTACTTGTCAGGCATATTTACAACAAAAATCAATTTATGACATATTTAAGACTAATTACTTTAACCCCAAATACTAATTAGTTGTAATTTTACATTTTTAAAATATGCCACTATCCTAGGTTTTGCCTATTTGTCAGTAAGAATTTTTACTCATTTAAGACACAATCACATTTAACATGCTCCCTCGATGAGACCCACTAAAATGTCATTCAGTGTAACAATCTTGCCAGGCATATTTACAACAAAAATCAATTTATGACAAATTAAAAGACTAATTACTTTAACCCCAAATACTAATCAGTTGTAATTTTACATTTTTAAAATATGCCACTATCCTAGGTTTTGCCTGTTTGTCAGTAAGAATTTTTACTCATTTAAGACACAATCACATTTAACATGCTCCCTCATTCTTTTATATATTTTAATATGTACACGTCAGAATAAGCATGTTGTTTGAATTTTTACATAAATATTGTGTTACACTGAATGACAATGTAACATTATTTCAACCAAATTTTGACATTTTATTCTCCAAAAACTTATTTGAAACCTTAAAAGTAGACACTTTACTTACATTTAATGTGCTTTCTATGGACATAAAATCACTCTTAATGTCTTTGACCCATATATACAGTATATATATATATATATAAAAGAAAATGAAGAGAATATGAGTGATGCAACCTTTGCTGGCATGATTCTATGGTGCTGTTGGTGGTTGCCAGGGTGTTGCTATGCTAAAGTGTTTGTTAGTTCATTCCTAAGTCTCATTGTATGTCAAAGTATGTCTATGAGAGGTTGTCTTTAGCAAGCACCAACTAACTGATTACCGCTCCAAATGTGTTGCTGTCGAAGCTGTGTCCGTGATGGTCCCCCTCGATCCACAGATGTCCATCTGGAACTCTTACATAACGGTTTTTATATCCCAGCGTTCTGATAATAGAAAAAAATGTTGCGTTAACACAGTAATGGATTCTGGTTGCTTTTAATGCAGGAACATTTTTCATTTTTCGTTGTTTATGTTACAGTTGACCAGCTACATGAATCCACCAATCCTGCATTTGGCTCTTGGCCCGCTCTCTAAATCTAAGATCAATAATTAATGTTCGCACAGCTGCTGCAGTCTTTGTTTTATATTTAAGATGACTTTCTGACACAGCAATAGCTCATATCCATTGCAGGTGGTGCTGTGAGCGCTTTAGGGTGAGAGCGTGAAGGAACTTTCAGATTTTTAATGATAGTTTTTCTACATCAGCCATCACAGAACAAAATTAACTTCCTCTTCATATGAATCATCTCGAAATCAAACTCTCGAAGTCATCAGGCCTGGGATTTCCTCAACCGTACCCCAAGATCACCTTGAGATGTAATGTTTTTGGCCATGAATGGTTTGATGAGGCATTAATGTTTAATGACACTTAGGGCTAAACGGTGCATTTGTGCGATACAAGCATTTAAAGAGAACAGAGCCTGAACTGGCTCAAACACATCCTTCAAGCGGTTTGTCTGGTGCTACAAAGGCCTACTTGTAGTGTTGTAGTACACTTGGCATTAACATGCGACCTGTATCCGGATGTTGTCTACATACACATGGAATGTTATCCGATCAGCGTGTCCTGGTCCAGAGGTAGTCGAGGACGCATTGTGATCGCATCTCAGTGTAATGTAACGTAATCCAGCCATCGTGTCTCCATTCGCAGGTCGACATCACTAGGGATGGGCGATACCTCTTATTTTATTTTCGATCCGATACCGATATTTTCAAGCCCAGTATCGTCGATATCGATACCGATACTTCTAAACTAAACTGATCTTTTAAATTATTAAAAGAATATATAATCAGTAATTATACTCACTTAATATTAGATTTTAAAGCCGTGTTTTTTTTGTTTACACTGTCAGAAATAAAATATACTATACTTGTATTTTAGCCCTTTACTGGGGCAGTAACCTCAAAGGTGCAACTATACCCCTAAAAGGGAGCATATTAATACCATACAAGTATGCATGCTTTAAGGGTAGATAAGTTACAAAGGTGCACCTTTGAGGGTACCTCATGAAAAATAAACATG
>NW_015505210.1:1992784-2002053 GCF_001515645.1 Sinocyclocheilus grahami | reverse complement strand
AGTTTTACTACAAATACTGTGGTAAACTGTGGTTACTGTAATAAAACCATGGTTAATTTTTGTAAAAGGCTGCCAGGCTGTTGTACCCCTAAAGGTGAAACTTTAGCATATTTTTTTCTGACAGATTTATTAACAGCAATAACAGAACATAACACAATCCATTTGAACTTTTAACAACCAGTTTAAATGCATTTACTTGCACAAACTAGCCAATTTAAAATAAATATTACATGTACACAAAAGTTTGGGGTCAGTAAGATTTTGTACTTTTTTTTATGTTTCATGCTCACCCAGGCTGCACTTATTTGAAAAACACAAAACAAACATTTTTTATTATTATTTATTATTATTATTGCTGCTTCATATTTGTGTGGAAACCGTGATGCATTTTTCAGAATTAATTTTATATATCGTAACAATGTTATGTAGGCTAATGTAATAATGTGGCAATGGTTTCTTAAGATCTACTTACGCGTCTGATGCTTTTGGGAAAAGCAGCCCTATTTGAACAAGCACTTTGAGCCATGTGTCAGCAGCGAACGCTGTCTTTGATTGGTTGGTTCTGTCTTTCAGCATTTGCGTGTGTTCCGATGAGCAGGAGAAATGGTTCTATCCAACACAATTATTCGCTAATATAGTCTATTTTTCCACTTAGAAGCGTATTTTATGCACCGAATTTCTTGATAAATAAATAAAATCAATGGTTAAAAAAATGCACTTTAGAATTTATATTTTTATGTGAAAACCCACCACTTCAGGTCGACTTTGCACCGCAGACTTATTTAAATATTGCGCAGGAAATACAGATCCGATCGGTTATCCAGATCGAGAAGTCAGCTGATGTTGCCAAGTGTAAACGCGCCGTGTCCTGATTGACTGATGATCCGATCTGCTTGATCAGATCATGGTGATCGCATGTTAATGCCAAGTGTAAACGCAGCAGTAAACAATTTTCAGGCAACATTTAAGTGGCAAACAAAACATTTTAGGCCATTAAAACTCAAGAATCAATCTTGATGCCATCTAGGACACATCAAACTTCATTTGCACCTTGTTCATAACTTAATTTCGGAAAACTTACTTGATGAAGTCACCCTCGATCCCAATGACCCGTTTGATGATCTTCTGCTGAGGGTCCTTTGGGCTCCTACAAAAGGAGTGAACAGATATGTGATGGTAAGACTACAGTATTTGCATACTGATGATGACAGAACTCTTCCTGGTTTATTTGAGGATGCTGCTGAGCTCAGTGGATTATGGGGCATTATGGACAGTTTTCAGAGACCAGATGGGTCTTATCTGCTGGAGTAAGTCAAGAAAAGACTCAATGAAATGTCAAAACTCTTGATTTTCAGGGCGCAATATTATTAGATCATATTTCATTTGATTCAGTTATAGTGTACTCATTTGGGACAATGCCTAAAGTTTTAAATGTAGGAAAAGGAAAATACTTCTTGAATGTTGTATATTTACTTGTCTATGAATTTTGGCTGTTTTTGTTACAGGAGACTGTTTCTGCCACAAACAAAAAAAAATAAAAAAATTCACTTTATATCTCAAAAAACGTTATTTCTCATATTTGCACATTCATAATGTGACTTTTAGCTAGCAAATTTATGTTTTGTAATTGTAATTTTTTAGCCTATCTCGTAGTGTGGCTCACAAAGTCTCACAATGTGACTTATTTTTTTATATTATTTATATTTATTTAACTTTATTATATTTCCAAAAGTGGATTTCCATCCATTTTTAATGACCTATAAAGTCACTGAATAAAGATTTTTTTTAAAACCAGAGTTATTGTTACCTAAAGCTATTAAACTATTCAAACTATTAAACATTGTCTTTGTTAACGGAAATAAAGCTAAAATGAAATATAATATAAATATTAGATGAAAAACTAGATAAAATATTAGCCAAAATGAAAAAAGAAAAAAAAAATTGGAAAAAATACCTTAAATGAAATTAGAAATATTGACTTGAAAACTAATTGAAATAAAATAAAGTTGAAGTAAAAAATACAAAATTCAGATAAAAATACATTTATAAAGAATATAAAAGAAATAAAAATGAGAAAAGCACTAAAACTAGAAAACTGAATATATATATATATACACACATATATATACAGTGGGGCAAAAAAGTATTTAGTCAGCCACCAATTGTGCAAGTTCTCCCACTTAAAAACGGATGAATCCCGGTTTTCACTGTACAGGACAGATGGCAGACAGTACAACTGCACATTTTAGAGTGACCTTTTATTGTGGCCCCCCTAAGGCACACCTGTGCAATAATCATGCTGTCTAATCAGCATCTTGATATGCCACACCTGTGAGGTGGATGGATTATCTCGGCAAAGGAGAAGTGCTCACTAACACAGATTTAGACAGATTTCTGAACAATATTTGAGAGAAATAGGCCTTTTGTGTACATAGAAAAAGTCTTAGATCTTTGAGTTCAACTCATGAAAAATGGGGGCAAAAACAAAAGTGTTGCGTTTATAAGTTTGTTCAGTGTATATAAGCAAATTAAAAATATTAATAAATACTATAACAGTATATAAATAATACTAAAATAACACTTAAAACCATATCATATTATAGATCATAGATCATATTATATACACAATGTAAATTTTCAATTGTAATTTCCATCATAATAAATGGCACAAAAGAGTGATTTATCGCAAAGAAACAAAATTCCTTTTTCATGACTAGTTACAATTATTTCCATGACTTTTCCAGGCCTGGCAACCCCAAGTTCCTGAACATTTCCAGGATTTCTGTTAGTGAAATTTATCCCACATAGCTTTTATTTTGAGGTCAAGTCTTCGTAAGTGTTACATTTGTAGTGTTTGAAGTATTTGTTCCATCATTTTTGACCTGATCCCCACATCATTACCCACAATGACCCTGACTGTGCTCGAGCCACAACCTCGTCTTCCAGGAGACTGCAAACTTCTCATCCCACCCACTTCTGAATCATTCTGCCACTGGTTGTCATTCCATGTTTTATGGAATTTCATGTACAGTAATCTTTTCTGCTCGTTTCCTTTCCGCAAGACCGCTTTCTCAGCTGCAACACACCCTGTAAGGCTTCTTATAAGATGACTTCTCACGGTTGAAGTGTGTACTATGGTGCAAAACGTCCCTCAAATGCTGAGGAAGCACTTTGGTGAGAAATTGCCTACTTCCTTTGTGACAGTCTGAACACCTTGTCTTGAAAATCTAGGCACCAGAACAAAAACTGTTCCTCTAGATATCTCACAAGGCATCGGTAGGACATTTTGTGTTATCTCTTGTTAAATAAAGTTTACTCTATTGCTAGTTTTTAACTACATAACAGTTTGATGAGGTCCCAAAAGTCTGAGACCATTCTTGATGCCACTTTTCTGTTTTAAAATTCATTTAAAATCAAATTTCAGATAAAAAAAAAAGAAAATTCAATGAACGCATCACTTCAAGCTTCCTGTCAGAACCTATGCGACGTTAAATCTTCAAACAGCTCTAGCGCAGCCTCCATCCGTCACACACACACACACACACACACACACACAGGCGCCTCTTCTGCAACAGCCCTGACGCTCAGCCTGATTTGTGATTTTCATTACCTCTGCAGGCCTGAATGTTGTTGGTGTTTATCTCAAGTGTTACATACGGCATGCTGGGAGAATATATTCTGATTTGTCAAGTAGGATTTTGCAGTAAATGCAAGAGCCCGGTTGAGTGTGTGTTAAGAAAGACTTATCTAAAGACTTTCGATATTGATTATATCTTGCAAAAACTGTTGGCCAAACTGGAAAAAATAATCAAAAAATTAGAAAGCTCTCATTATCCAAATGCCTCAATAAATGTTTTAAATATAGTCAGAATTAGTCCAGTGGTTTTCAGCTGGAGGGTGTATGTGTGTGTGTGTGTGCATATACCTATATACTGAACCAATTAATGTCCAAAGTCAAATCTGAGCAAAGCTACTTGAGAACCACTGATCTGGTCGACAGCATTTGAATATTGAAATTGCGCATCTTTATCAGTCGTAGCCTCACGGGCAGAGCGCAGAAAAATACAAATAGAAATTATGTTGACAAGGCAATGATAGAGAGAAGTTTGAGATTGCACAGTGAACAGACGGTAAAAGCGAGAGATGTAGTAGCCCCGCCCCCTTTCGGGAGTCCTGACCTGACTGACAGCTCTGCTCGACCAATCAGTTTGCACTGAACGCACGAACTACAGGCAGCAATTTGCCTGTCCCCGGGGAGACTGGGTGGAGGATGCGCGCACGAGCATGTGTGCTTCATTAGGAGCGCGGCACAGACAGCTGGATGGATACGCGCTTCTCCGGTCCTCAGTCCGCGGTGTGCTCAGCATCTTTTCCAGAACAACCGTATGGAGAGAGACCCCACATCTCTCACACTGGAAGTACAAGTCTGGAACTCGATCCCGCGATTGAGAGGAAAGGAATATATTATGCGTTTCAAACAAGAAATCCAATTCTCTCCGGTAAGCGCGGCTCTCTCATCCACTCATGACTCATGAGCATCCTGTGTGATGGGGGATTTTAATAGCGTGCCAATGCAGGGCTCTTAAAGCCAAACGTACTGTATGCGCTCAATGAGTATTAGCATCACTTCTGTATATATGCTATTTTAATCATCCGTTTTAATCATGACCATATTTTGGATTAGAAAAGCTCTGCGCATCCGCGTAAGAAATGTCGTAATCTCGCGCAGAGACTCTACAGGTAAGGGGAGGAATAACTAACTGTGAATCCAATGATGTGATGAAAGTGATCAAGAGGAAATTATTGATTTATGACTCCCAAAGTTACTGCAAAGGATTTTATAGATTTAATGCGAGTAATACAATTATAAGGTATATTCTGTAACAAGTTTGAGAATGTATTAATATTCTGGAAAAAAAGCTTAGTAAAAGTTATTAATATTGAACAATGAATGCTTCATTATCAAAATTGAGGATTTAGGCCAAACTGTATTATTCTTGCACATACTCATCTGGATGTTACCTAAACATTATCTTAACATTAAAACAAATGTTTAGCATTATTTCTGGATAATTAGATTTGTTCATGTACAATCAACCATCATAAAATGGTCTTATAAATCTTGCTGTATCACTGTGTGTAAAATTTGTGATGGTCACAGATGCTTTCAAGCGCTACAGTGAAATATAACAAAAATATTTTACGCCACAGCTCATATAGCACTTCATTTTAACAGACGTCATTCGGTTCTGCTATTCTTCAGCTTAAAATATAAAAACATGCCATCTACAAACTAAATACAGGTTATGTTTGCTTCCTATGTCAGATGGTAAAAGAGGCTGTGATGCAGCAATATAAAACAAACCGGCTATTAACTTGAGTTTCCTCAGCATAGTTCATGTAGTTCTGGAATAGGACACTTAGGGATCTTATAGTAGTACAGTTGTATGTTAAAAACATTTGGCTTCTCTTCTGGTATGCACACAAAATTTGGGTTTTTGGTTTGGAATCAAAATGCAATAATACAGGTTAATGTAATATAAAAAGGGACACGGAACCAGTATTTGGTCTAAGCACCACTGATTTATGGTATTTGCTCCTGCCTCGTGTATGAACAAGGTGTAGATGGGAGTCAACTTTAGAGATGAAAGAGAGAAATCAATAAGGACAACAGAAAAAAAATGCTAACATGTCTTAAGACAGGGCTGAAGAATATGTGACAGAAATAGCTGATATATCTATAGGGATTCTGTCAGCAGTGCTGAAGCGTAATTAATTGCTGTTGTACGGTGTGTTCACCAGCAGTGCGGAGCAGGTGAGAGCTGGAGGACTATATAACACACACACACACTCTCTCTGATGGTGCTTGTGTCAGCATAGTATCTTAGCATCTACAAACTAAATACAGGTTATGTTTGCTTCCTATGTCAGATGGTAAAAGAGGCTGTGATGCAGCAATATAAAACAAACCGGCTATTAACTTGAGTTTCCTCAGCATAGTTCATGTAGTTCTGGAATAGGACACTTAGGGATCTTATAGTAGTACAGTTGTATGTTAAAAACATTTGGCTTCTCTTCTGGTATGCACACAAAATTTGGGTTTTTGGTTTGGAATCAAAATGCAATAATACAGGTTAATGTAATATAAAAAGGGACACGGAACCAAAAAAGGGACATGTATTTGGTCTAAGCACCACTGATTTATGGTATTTGCTCCTGCCTCGTGTATGAACAAGGTGTAGATGGGAGTCAACTTTAGAGATGAAAGAGAGAAATCAATAAGGACAACAGAAAAAAAATGCTAACATGTCTTAAGACAGGGCTGAAGAATATGTGACAGAAATAGCTGATATATCTATAGGGATTCTGTCAGCAGTGCTGAAGCGTAATTAATTGCTGTTGTACGGTGTGTTCACCAGCAGTGCGGAGCAGGTGAGAGCTGGAGGACTATATAACACACACACACACTCTCTCTGATGGTGCTTGTGTCAGCATAGTATCTTAGCTAATTATACTTCACACCAGGTATTTGAAGTGACACCAGTGTGATAGGAAACAATGCTGATGTATTACAGCACACTGGGGAAAACGCACTGATGTAGTCAGGCTCATAACTCATGAAGTAAAGTTGGTTATATTGTACAGTTTTTAACAGATTAGTATAAAAGAGTAGAAAAGAACAGAATAGTATAAAGTGAACAAAACAGAATAGAATGGAATAAAGAGAATGGAACAGAATAAAGAGCAGAGAAAACAGAAAACAGAACTGAATACAATATAATAGAAAAAACAGAAGAAATACAACAGAGGAGAAAAAATATAACACACTATAGCGAATAAACAGAAAAAAAAAAAAACAGAACAAAAGAGTAGAACAGAATATAAAATATTAAAACAGAATAAATAGAACAGAGAGGAATAAAATTGAAAAAGCAAAATGGAGTATAACGGTAAAACAGAACATAAACTAGAATGTAATAGTACAGAATAGAATAGAATAGAAATACACTGAATAGAAAACACAATAGAACTGACTAATCAGAATTAAATAGAATTAGACAGCAGAACGGAATAGACCAAATTAGAAAAGAGCAGAAAAGTCTATTAGGATTGAGTAGAGTAGGATAGAATGGTATAGATAAAACAGAACAGAATAGGATAGAATAGACAAAACAGAACAACATAATTCAAAACTGCAAAACAGGAGACAAAAACAGAATAAATGAAAACAGAGGAGCAAATAAAAGAACACATTAGCAAATAAGCAGAATAGAACAAAAGTGTATAATATATTAAAAACAGAATAAAATATATTAAAAACAATAAAAACAGAATAGAATAGAACAGAGCTGGATAAGAATAAAAAAGAATTTGACAAGAAGAAGAGAATAGAACAAATTAGAAAAGAACATCATTTTAAGATTGAGTAGAGTAGAATAGAAGTAGAGTAGGAACAGAGTAAAACAAAACAACAGAATTAAATACCACAGAACTGAAAAAAAAATACAACAGAGGAAATTAAAATAGAACTCAATAGAATACATTTGAAAAAACAGAATAGAAAAATGCATAATGAAAACGAATACAATAAATAAGAAAAATTAGAATAGAGTAGAAACGAACATAGCAGAACAAAACAGAATAGAGCAGAAAATAGAACGGTGCAGAATATAAAACATTATAGAATTTATAAGAGAATACAACAGAACAGAATCAAATAAAGCTGACCAGGGCAGCATTTCCCAAAGCATCGTAAGCCTAAGCAGATCGTAGAACCATTGCCACCAGTGATCTCTACGATGAGAAACGCAGCCCAGATCAGAACAGAATTAGAAAAGAGCAGAAAATAATAATAGAATTGAGTAGAATAGAATGTAATAAATAAAACAGAATAGAAAAAAACTATATGTTCCGAATCTCAACCAGGTATATCCACAGCGTCATTACTAGTTTTACATGTGAGTGGTGTTATACTGGAAAAGTCAACTTATAGAGATGATTAACTTCAATTCAAAAAAATGAAAGCAAAAGAAAATTTCAGCTACAGAATCTGTAAATGAATTAAAACCAAAGCAGAAGGTGAAATGAAAAACAGTCGAATGCTGCCTCTTTGTTCCGGCATTTAATATTTCTACTATTGAAGCCAAACTAGAAGTGGTCCTGGTCACATGGTCAAGGGCTAAACGTTTAATCCATTAACTTCACCATCACAAAGAGTCTGCCTCTGCTGTGTTTTAAGTATTCTGCCCGCCGCACACGTACAGTATTTCGCTCTTGCTTTCAGTCACTACGCAGTATGAAACAAAACCTGAGCAGCCCCCTCAGATCCACTCCATTCCCTAAACACAAACCAGAGGGAAAGGAGTTTCGCAGTCTGTTATGCCATTGTAATGTGACAAGGTGTCACCTCCAATTCATGATGTCCCCCCGCACACGCTTCGCTAGGAGTGCTGCCCCGTTGCCGAAGTATGGCAAGATTTCTACTCATTCCAGCCTTGTGAATAAAACATAGCACAGCAGGGCCACTTTATGTGGTGTCTGTAGCATTAGACGAGTTTATGGAAAAGAGAGAGAGTGTGTGTGTGTCTATGTGTGTTAGTTTCTTGAGTACTTTCTCTAAAAGAGGCAAACTATAAATATTTCAGGTAAAGTGGTTGGACTCTTGACTCTAGGAAAGGAGCGGTTGTCAACAAAAAGCTGTGATTAATGCAGACAGACAGAAGAACTGCTGTTGGTACTGTTCAGACAAAACACACTACAAACGTCCACTGAAAACTTGCTTAGAAAAGCACTTGGTGCTAAACGCACACAACTTCTTTGACAGGTAGTCAATCACCACATAATTCATGTTTCAAATATGGTGGGATTTTGGAAATTTCACTGTGGGTGATCACTTTGCTTTGAAGCTTTGGCTTCAGAACAGTTTAGCTGTACATACATATATATATACACACAGTATACACACACACACACACCCACATATGTGTATTTAACAACATATTGTTACGGAGCTGACAAGACGTGAGACGTGCGGATCCATTCGCAAATCTTTATTGTGGAGAAGACCGAGACGTGGTCATAAAGCAGGCAGGGTCAAACAGAGGCAGACAGGTATATGGCGGGCAAGACACAAGAATAGTCCTAGGGCTAGCGTGGGTCGACGATTGGCAGACAGAGTCAGAAGGGGCAAGACTAAGGGAGAAATCCAGGGAACCAGGCGAAGATCAGAAACCGGGAAAAAGGCTAAGGCTAAGGCTAAGGCTAAGGCT
>NW_015505210.1:1971388-1992045 GCF_001515645.1 Sinocyclocheilus grahami | reverse complement strand
AACAATACTCGGCAGAGGGAAGGGATCAGAGTGAGTGTTAAATAGTGAGGGAGTGATATGAAACAGCTGGGTGCAATCAGTGCTAACAGCTGTGTGCAATCCGTGCTGAGTGCAATCAGTGCAATGAATGATGGGATATGTAGTCCGGGGTGATGTGCAACAGTGTGTAGTGCGAGAGTCAATGAAATTGGAAAGGGTGACCTCTGATGGCTAACAGAAGAAAGTTCATGGACCGGATTCGTGACACATATATAGTTAAAAAAATAGTTGTTACTAATAAGAAGAAAAAGTACTGTTAAATTTGAAATTATTACAGATTTAGTCTGCTTTCTAAAAAAATAAGATTACATGAAATCTCAATTATTTTATTCTACTGAAAACCACAATTTTATGTTTCTTTTCAAGATTACAGTACTCTAATGATGGATAGAAAAAGAACACAGTGTCAAATAAACAGAAAGCAAATATTTCCCAGATAATAAATATTTTACACACATTTATAATTACATGATATATAATTATAATAAAGACTGTGACGTTCAATGGAACAAAATGGAAAGTCTAATCACATTAGACAAGCAGCAATAACTGTTGTAGAAACCACAATTAATCACTGACTAAATGTGTTTCATTTATATTATATACATCTTGCAAGATACTGTGCATCTGTGTGCATGAGTAATGCATGTGTGAACCCATGATGCAAGTGAACTGGGCAGCTATAGAAGCACTTTCTAGTATTTCAAATCCATGTTTCACATAATGAAGTGAGCACAACACTCATGAACCGCAGCTGAGGGCTCTCTTAGTTAAGAAGGACACATACATGAACAAATCAAATTAGTGTGTGTGGACATCTTCAGAGCAAAGCTCTTAAATAGAAAATAGACTGAAACAGGAAAGATGGAGATGTGTGTCCTTGTGTGTGCATCACTATTTGTTCACACTTATGTTCAGCTCAGTGCATCCATGTTGTGCTTGTCATAGCAACAAAGAGCATGTTCTCTGCTGATAATGGCAGTTCATTATCTGTTAAATAAATTGTCTATTTGAGAAAAAGCTTTTGAAGCTGATTTAAATGATGAGACAAATTTGGCCAGTTAAAGTCAAAGTGAAGACATTAAAGTATCAAGCAGATGATATATTAATATACATGAATATACTAATATACATAATGAGATATTTTAATCATTTATAATAATTTTACACACACACACAATGAAACTAATATACATCAAAATTCCATCAATTTGATATTAAGAAAGGATTTATTTGACATTTACATTTAGAAATATAATTGCTACACACACTTGTATACAAATTTAAACAAAATTTAATTAAGATCTTTAATTATATTTATTTTATACATTTATATTTTTTACATTTATTTAATTTATATATTTATATTTTAAGAATATACATTTTTAAGAATTTATTTAATTGACACATTTAATTGTATTTATTTTATATACTGTATCTATTTATTTATTTTAGATATTTATATTTATACATTTGTATATTTATATAAAAAACATCTACAAAAAATAATTGACATCTATGCAGAATCAATGTCTTTTTTTATCGGTTCTTTTATGAACTGATTCATTAAAACAAATCAGACTTTTCAACACGGTCCATATTGTCTATAAATATAAGAGACATGGAAATTCTTGGAGAGCACATCTGATTATTGACTTCTCGCTCGGCTGTAAAACTGTGTGCAATACAATGTAACATAAAAAAACGGATATTTTTGCTATTATACTAATTGCTTGTTATTGGAAAGCCACTGCTTTTAGTTAGTCTTTCCTCAACACTGCAACATACCTCCTAATTCTCATACATCAGACAGTAAGCAGCTTCTGAAATAATTTTACAACCTCATAATTTGTACGGTCGTTGGAATGAATGGTGATCTTTGCACAATCCTGGCAAAAAGCAGACTACAGGACCAAACAGATGGCTATGCAAGGAGAAAGGAGAAAAAAATGCTCCCACCTGCTTGTGTTGACTCGGCGCCATAGTCGCACTAACATAAGCACACTGTCCTACAGGAGTTCTTTTGCAAACCTGCTCCTATTGTGATACTGACAGCTTCATCTAGTACAGGCAGGCGGCTTTGTGCTTTCTGTCCTCAAGGTTGCAAGCCTATCATCATTTCAACATATGGACTAAGATGTAGCAAATATACACTGTGATTTTCTGTGTAAGCATCCAAATTTTTATATTTATATTTGGGCTATCAATCGATATCATTGAGCATAAACCTTATCACAAACCTCACAGTGCACAGCAAATCCATTTTGTAACCGAGTTATCAATCTGTCCAAGACAGATTTAGAGCACAGTATTTATAAGACGCCCCATCAATTTGATTAAAAACTGATTTATATTAAATGCAACTGAAAACACAGACCACATCAGATTTTGTCACTATATAAAAGGTTAAAGAGCAACTTAATGGGTGAGGGATAACAACCGCTCGTGCCACTGCAATTGCACAAACAAATATTTCATGCAAGAGAGCTGCTCACTGTGTAATGCATTCAAATATAGTTTTAGTCAACCATACAATAGATACAAAGCACAGAGTGTGAGTTAACAGACAAATTTTAAAACATCTTAATTAACTTACTGTGTCCATGGGCAGCTGCCACTGAGAGACAAAATGCAGTGGTTATCGCTGAGCCCTTTGGGATAGCACTTCTGAAATAATTGCCCCTCTGTGCATTCAGCTGGCTTTAATGTCCATTTATGAGACAATAAAAACCAATGTTAGCAATGCCCTTAGTATGCTTGAATAACAGATTAGAAAGAAATGCAAAACACAAATGAAATGTGTTATGTATGACGAGAAATCACAGTTGTTAAATTGGCTTTCATATAAATGCGGTTAAAGTAAATTATTATATTCGCAGCGCATCATAGCGTAGAAATGAAAGCATGTTACAACAGATTTAAGTGTCTGGCCAGTCAGTCGCCAAATAAAGCTCATTAGCTCACAATTACAAAATGATCAATGACAGAAATAAGATGGCACTACTGCTGCTCTTAACCCAGACTGAGAATGGTTGTGATGTATGCAAATTTTCTTAACACCTGCCCTCATGCATATAAAAGCTCTTTAACATTTGAATATATTGCCAGAGCAGTCCCAGTGGTCACATGATAGATGTGGGAAGGGTAGGCATATGAGGTCAAACCAGCAATAATGTATTATTTGATGGCACGAAAAAGCAATAATACCTTCACTCATATGGCCTAAATATATCGTCATGCTCCTAAATGCCAATGTGGCTCTTCTTGACGCTAATGTGACACCGTATTCATTACCTCTCTCCTGTCTCTTATTTTCCACAGATGGGAAGTGACGAGTGTGACTGACTGAACATAATAACGATGGCAGACAAGTGGTCCGTCTCCCACAGGAACCTGAGCTCACCCTGCAAATTTCCACTTTCCCTGCTTCTATTCCCCTAAGGATATGCTGACCTTCACATATGCAGCCTGCATGACAACCCAAAGCAGGGCAAATTGAAAGGTTGCTACTCTCTGCCAAGGACAACAACAGGCGAAGTTGCTGCTTTGGGGTACTCACCATCAGCAGAAATACACCCTGTTGTCATAGCAAATTATTCTGTGTTTGTGAATTTAACGCCTCTAACACCAGACCCCATAAGGACCAATTACAAGCTGAAGACAGGAGGACCAAGATGAAAGATTTGTTGTTTGCAGTCTGTTTGCTGGCAGGACTTGCGCTGACTAACTCAGTTCAGGCCTCCGAGTGGAGGGCTGTGTGCCTCAAGCTGTGCAAATGTGAAGTCCGACCCTGGTTCTCTCCCTCGTCCATGTATAATGAGGCTCCGACTGTGGATTGTAATGATCTAGGACTTCTGTCTCTGCCTGAGAGGCTGCCCTCAGACACACAAGTACTTCTATCACAGGCCAACAGCATTGCAAAGATTGACAGTCCCTTGGACTATCTGGTAAACCTAACAGAGGTAGACCTGTCTCGAAACAACATATCCTCATTGAGTGATGTCTATCTAGGTCACCTTCCACAACTTTTGTCTTTGCATCTAGAGGAGAACTGGCTAAGCAGGCTTCATGATAACTGCCTTGCAAACTTCCCAAACTTACAGGAGCTATATGTTAACCATAACCTTCTTTCCTTGATCAGTGCAGAGGCCTTCCGAGGGCTTAACAAGCTCTTGAGGCTCCATCTTAATTCGAACCAGCTGAGGGCCATAAGAACAGAGTGGTTCCAGGATCTTTTCCAGCTGGAAATCTTGATGATAGGAGAGAATCCAATTGCCAGAATACAAGACATGAATTTCAAGCCCCTTATCAATCTCCGCAGTCTTGTGCTAACCAGAATGAACCTTACTGAAATCCCTGACAGTGCCCTGTTTGGACTCGATAAGCTGGAAAGCGTGTCATTCTATGATAATATGTTCCCAAAAGTACCTCAAGCTGCTCTCAAACAAGTGCGGAACCTCAAATTTCTGGACCTTAACAAGAATCCCATAGAGAGGATCCAAAGGGGTGACTTTGTGGACATGATCCACTTGAAAGAACTTGGTATTAACAGTATGCCAGAGTTAGTTTCCATCGACAGTTTTGCTGTGCACAACCTACCAGAGCTGACCAAAATCGAAGCAACGAACAACCCCCGACTTTCCTACATCCATCCGAATGCATTCTCCAAACTCCCCAGGCTCGAGTCCTTGATGCTGAATAGCAATGCGCTCCGGGCACTTCATCATGTCACGGTGGAATCCTTGCCTAACCTTCAGGAGGTGAGCATGCACTCCAATCCCATTTACTGTGACTGTGTCATCCGCTGGATCAATATGAACAAGACCAAGGTCCGCTTCATGGAACCGGATGCCCTCTTATGCGCTGGGCCCTCAGAGTTTGAAGGTCGTCTTGTCAGGCATGTGCACTTCCGTGAAATGGCGGATATCTGCCTACCACTAATAACTCCGGAGAGCCTTCCTAATCAGGTCAATGTGGGTACCGGGGATTCGGTCTCTCTACACTGCAGGGCATTTGGCGATCCTGAACCTGAGATCTACTGGGTCACACCTTCAGGCGAAAAGATCTTGCCTCAAATGGTTACCAAGAAGTATCACTTGCATCCTGAGGGAACGCTTGACATTTACGGCATCACAGAGAACGAGGCTGGGCAGTACACCTGTGTGGCCCACAATCTCATAGGTGCAGACATGAGATCTGCCTCAGTTGTAGTAAATGGGTATTACCCACTGCCGGCAAATGAATCCTTGCACATCCAAGTCAAAGGGATTGAGCCACATTTGGTGAGGATTTCTTGGGTGCCACCCAAGGGCAGTCTTGTGTCGAATATTAAGTGGTCAACAACATCACAGCAGCACTCCTTGCAGTTCACTGCCCATGTGTTGTCAGATGTAAAAACATTCAACCTCACACACTTGCAGCCACTGATGCAGTACGAGGTGTGTGTGGAAATTACGGACCTGCAAAGTAGACATTTGAAAAACTGCATGAATGTCAGCACCACTGAGGTTTCAATAGGAAAAACCAATGATGGTATCAGTGACAGATTGATAATCGGCATCACTGCGCTGCTCCTGATTGCGTCCGCAGTGGTCTGTTCGTTCATTTGCATGTTGTGGGGGAGTGATCACCTTTACAGGAAATTACGATATCAGCAGTCTGAGATATTACCCTCACACATTAAACCAATATGGGGGTCAAGGGCTAAAGCCAATGATTCAGAAACAGACTTGACAAAAAACTCAATTTGAGAGAAGAGCAACAGATACTGTGGACACTGGACTATGTGTCTCTAATAACTCTCTCAATCTGATACCAACTCACACCACTGGATCATTATTAAATGGATTCTGTGTGGTTTGTGGTCCAAGACATTTCTTGCTAAATCTGACATTGATTGCCAAAAAGCCACTAATTGTTTAAATGTCACACTTCACTGGGGAGCATGAAGAGAATCATTATTTCATGCGGGATCAAAGAGCAGCACATGGAAGGTTGGGCCTCAGTGGCCAAGTCTTTTTATTGTGGGCTTGTAGCAACACTTACTTGTGCTGTGTCATTGGTAAAATAAACAATATCAAGTTTATGATGGACTACGCTTTGTAGAATAGATCATAACAGTACACATGTACGACACTTTGTGATAAAATACATTTATACAGAAAATGACTACTTGTTTTCATTGCAAGTGTTTTACTCTTAAAATGCCTTCATTTGACTAATTACACTGTCAACTGAAAAGACATAAACGTAAAAGAAACAGAAGAGATGCACAAGATGGAGAAAAAAAAAGTGAAGTCACAGTTTCATGAAGTAGATGTGCGGGTGCATCATTAGCTTGAAAAGCTTTTTAATGTGGCAAAAAACAAACAAACAAACAAACAAAAAAATTTGTATTTTAACCAAAGTCTAAATATCAGATAAAAATAACCTTTTTATATTTACAAAAACACAACAACAGAGGCTGCCCGAAAACGTATATGTGCCTGGGGAGTTGAAATATGAGAAAATAGAGGAAAATTAGGAGGTGGAGTTTTTCAGTGTGAAGGTGGGGTTTGGGGAAGAAAAAAATTCACAGAACTCATTGAATTTAAGTCACATTATCTTCTCTTTCTTTAAAAATCCAATAGGAATTCCAATGCTAAACTCCCACAGGTGATGAATTGCCGTCACAGAACGAATGATGTGGGGGATTTATCAGACTTGCATGCTCATATATCTCAGGGGGTTTTAGCACCCAACACAGGGGCTTTTAGAGTTGGGCCATTTGTCACCTACACATGAGTTAAATTATGCACCATTATAGCGGTAGGTACAGAATAGGTCAGCGGGAATGTGGTGCATCTGGTCTCTCAATTTCACAGTGAGCCTGGTGAGACGTGGCGGGCATTATGGACACAGCAACACATGTGGTTCATACAGAGAGGGCAAGCAATGAGTCCCCCCCAAAAAAACAAGGTTACAGACAAGACACCTTACCTAAACTACTGACCTCATGAGGAAGTTTTGATATGAGCCATAATATTTCTTTGTCATGTTAAATACAAAGATGGTTAAAACCATTTGTAGACATTTGTACTATTATTAAGAATATTTAAAATATTTTAAGAAAATATTAAAATGGCTTCAGAATGTACACATGCTCAAACTACAGTTAGAAGTGGATCTGAATCATCACCATTATTTAAATAAACATCTGACATAATTCACATTAACCATACAAAAAATGGCATTATTATATATATATAGAAGGGGTTGAGGCATTTCAATATAAATATTACAACAAACAGTAATATGCAATTATTTGATTAATTAATACAGTTACATTTCCATAAATAAGTAAGGACATAAATAAGTCTACATAGACATCAACCTTTGACTTGGACTGTAAAAGTCAGATTTAATTAGGAAGGACAGCAGGGCTGGAAACCCCGTGCTTAACACTCCTCTTTCATGGCATATTTTGTAATGAATAATTTACCTGGTTCTAATGACCCTGTAAGCCGACCCGTTCAAGCAGCGCCATCGTTCTGAACGAGGTGATTATAGCAGTGAGCCAATGTGAGACGCCAAGATTAGAGAAAAAATGAGCACAGTTCAGGGGGAGGTTAGCGGGAGCCTAGTGACAAACAGCTATTGTATTAATATTCAACCAAGCTAACAAGTTTTCTTGGCATTGGCAATGAACAGGTGTTTCATCTTTGTTTAATGACGATTGAAACCCCTTTTTATATAAAAAATGTAATTAAACTACAAATGACTGTGTGGGGCATGGATGTGATTGCAAGCCAGTTTGTGAATCTGTGCAAGGATGAAATGAAAAAGATGGGCATGTTCGGACACAGACGTCTGCAACAACACTACAGTAACCCAAAAAAACAAAAAATTCAGAGGGAAAATCATCTCTAGGAGCCACAAACTATCTATGCCAGCTTATGATTTGACAAATTCACTTGGTTTCGTCAAAAAACAAACAAACAAACAAATCAAAAACTGACCACCAGAACTCTTAACCTTGGCAAATGATATGTTTAGTGAATTATCAATAACTTCCTTATTGTCTTGATTTGCATGGTGAATCCCATTTACAGTTCATGTTACTGCATATAAAGAGACATATTCCCTGACAATAAGTATTGGGACAATACGTGACCAAAACACATCCAATGTCCTTTCACTCATTGGCTTCACACTTGTCACAGACTGAATCATGCAGGGAACCTTGAAAGCTGCAGACAAGAGCCTATATGATAAATCTCTAGCATTAAAATGTTGATTTATATCAAGACTGATTAACAGTGATTAGCAGTGTCATATCAGTTCCTTCAAAACAGATGGTAGTGTTTTTACCTTCACCTAAAGCTGCATATGAGTGGAGGAGTCATTATCATTTTGAAAATGTTATTATAATTAGAATGTATAAAGTTGACAGATGAATGAATAAATTGGACCATTCAACTGAAAATACAAAATTATTAAAGGGCATTTAAGTACTTTCAGTGCATTTACAGCATAAGGTGCATTCAAGTCCAACTGGAAAGTTTGTATTTACGAGTTGGGAAGTCATAATTACGACGTCAGATGCATTAAAGTCACTTTGGTCGGAGATGGCAATGTACCTTTTTGTAGAAAAAATATATGCCAAAAACACACCTGAGGCACCTTCACCTAAAGCTGCATATGAGTGGAGGAGTCATTATCATTTTGAAAATGTTATTATAATTAGAATGTATAAAGTTGACAGATGAATGAATAAATTGGACCATTCAACTGAAAATACAAAATTATTAAAGGGCATTTAAGTACTTTCAGTGCATTTACAGCATAAGGTGCATTCAAGTCCAACTGGAAAGTTTGTATTTACGAGTTGGGAAGTCATAATTACGACGTCAGATGCATTAAAGTCACTTTGGTCGGAGATGGCAATGTACCTTTTCTACAAAAAATGAAATTACATTTTTTAAATCTACTTATAAATAAATGTGCCTCAGGTGTGTTTTTGGCATATATTTTTTATAAAATGTATGAAGGTGTTGTAAACTGAATCATTATATATTGCAATTTCTATATTTTTTATATAGTATTATTTACTACTATAGTTTTATTAATATTTGGATTTAGCTTTTATTTCCATATTTTTCAGTTTTCATTTTAATTTTAGTTAAATTTTTTTGTCATTTTGTTCTGTGATCTATCTATCTATCTATCTATCTACAGTATCTCTCAGTTTTAGGTTTTCTTTATTTCCAGTTAAGAATTTTAGTGCTTTAACTTCAACTTATTTCAGTAAGTGAACAAGGCAACATTTCTAATTTTCATTTAGGTTTTTCATCTAATAATTTATTTCAGCTTTATTTAAATTTGTAAAAATAGTTTGTTGACACCTGCAATACTATTGAATTTTGTACATGCTTGTTTTATTGTAAATGAAAGAAAATCATACATTTGAGTGAATTTACTGTAAACTGACAACACGAATAATCTTGTACATATGATCTTTCCAACATAATTTGAATGCAACATTCATTTTGTGTTACAGCAATCTTCCAGTTGTTTTAGATTTCATTTACAGAAAACATTGTTTGCACTGCAGTTTCCCACAAATCCTTTTCTATGTGCAGAAAGAAAAAAAAGGTTTTTTTTTTACTTCATTCATTTTTTTGATGTCCTTCAGAAATGAAAAGAAAAACAAAACGCAGGCTGATATTTATGCACCATATAACCATTTAAATTATTGATGACATTTTAAGGGTCTGAAAAGTAAAGGCTTTCAACAAGAAGATTGAACAAACAATGGCCGATGGACATTGTATAAATATTTCATGCTGGAATTTAAAACGACTATTACTGTGCAATGCAGTTAGCCAAACTCACTGTGTTTCAGTGATAGGACCCACCGCCTGACTTTGACTCAAGCTGCCAAACTCTCTGTAACTAAAGACCATTAGCCTTGACAACAGACACGAGAAATAGACATTCGTAAAGCATGCCGCCCAAATTCAATTCAGCTGAGAAAAATAAACTTCATAATGTAAACAACGACTCAGGTCATGTCTTCCAAGGTAGCATAGTCATAATACAGATCTGCTTCATACACCCCTTCACATAATAACACTATACATCATTCCACTTCCCAATAAAAACAAGCTCACACTTCATTTTATGTGCGCTCATATTTCAGAGCCGCTCCAATATATGAACAGATCAACCTTACTTAAAGAAGAAACACTGTGTAATTTAATGTGGGCAGATTTTTGCACTTTCATTTGGATGAGGATTTGTGAACAGGCCTATGTGATTTGATTGTATACGTAAAGGGCTGCTGTTACTCGCCTGATGAAAAAGTCCAGTGATTACACGGTGCAGCTACATTTTGAGCACAACAGCTCTGAACAGAACAAACTCCATCACCTGTGAACAAACTATAACAACAAAGGAGAACTGTGAGAATTTCAGGCTTAAAATCACACTGAGATACAGAGTGACAGATATGGCTGAGTAATTCTGTTCTAAAGCAATGATGAAGAGTTGATGTGTGGCAGTGCTGATGTACAGATGGCTTAAGTCTTCATGTGTCAGTCCGTCAGTGTGATAGAGGAATGACACCACGTGTTTGCATTGCTTTTTAAAAAAAATGTTTTTTAAAGCACATATACAGTAGTTATGTACTTCTAGAATTTATTCTGTTGGTACAAGGTGCAAGTCAAAGCAAAAAAACTGGCCGCATGAGACTAATATTCTTCATAAAAATGTAATGACAGTATCATGGAACAGTGATGGTATCTGCAGTACTACCATTGCATATCATGTTCCCAGATCTTTCATTGGACAAAATAGTATTTTGTGTGTATACATCTCCAAATATCTCACTAAAGCACTAGTGAAAATGCTTCTATTTTGCATTTTTTATATGTTATATATATATATATATATATATATATATATATATATATATATATATATATTTAATTACACACATTATCTATATAAGTTTCAATGTAATCATTATATCAATTACATATTGACTTTTTAAAAATGCCTTATTTAACATTATTATTATTATTATTATAAAACGAATAAGGAATATTACAGATATTTGATAATAAAATAATAATTGATTGTACAATCAAATGTATAATGGGAAAATTGCAGTCAATTTGAAAATTGCAAAACAGAAGCATTATTATTATTATTATTATTATTATTATTATTATTATTATAAACAACAGCAGCAATAATAATATAAAATGATGATGAAGATGTGAATATTTGATTGACTGTAATTAATCAATTACCTTTTTGCAAATCCTGTGTAATTAAAAAAAATTTGAATAAAAAAAAATTGAAAATGCAAAACAGAAGCATTAATAATACTATTAATAATAATAATAATAATAATAAATGGAATAAATATGTTTAATATGTGAATATTTAAATTATCGTAGGTCATTAATCAATTAAGTAATTAATAAGTAAATGTCTTTCTATTAATTTCTTTTTAAAAAGTGCATTTGAAAAATGCAAAACAGAAGTATTACAATTATTATTTTTATTATTATCATTATTATTATAAATAACAACAACAATATAAAATGACAATGAAGATGTGAATATTTGATTGACTGCAACTAATCAATTACTTTTTGCAAATCATGTGTAATTAAAAAATTGTTCAACTTAAAAACAGAAGCACTAATAATAATAATAATAATAAATGAATAAAACTATTTAAGATTTGACTGATTGAAGATCACTGACCATAATATTTAATATAATATTTGTTATTTCTAATTTCTTTTGCAAATAATGTGTAAAGAAAAGATGGCAAAAAATTTGAAAAATACAAAACAGAAGCATTATTATTATTATTATTATTATTAATCATTTTGAATCCCAAATCAACTTTTGTAATACGCTGTATTTATGATTTTAAATGCTGGCCTACAGAGTGCACAGTTAAGATGTGCTATCCAATCCTTCTTGGGTTCATTTTGCCGACAAGTCCCCACCAATCACAAAACACAAGGCCAGGAGAGATTTGGAGGATAAAGTCAGCCTCTCTGGTCTCTATGGCATCCCAGAGCTGTAAGCCTGAACCCAGACAAAGATCAGCTTCAAAAGAAAAATCTCTATTAAAACTACACTAGGCTTAAACTAGGCAAGAAACTAGGAACACGAGTCTGTGAAGCTTAAGTTCCCAATGAAAGTTTCAGATTTGACAAGTGTTCAGAGCACAGACATACTGAGAACACACAGATGTTACACAAGTGAACTCAAGCCAACTCCAATCTGGCCATAAATCTGGGCATTAATATTACAATATGATTTGAGCAAATTAATTATTGAGGAAAATATAAACGCTGTCTACAAGCACAAACTGTTCTACCCTCTTTTTCTTCAGCAGTTTACGGTGAGTCAAGATGGTTTTGCTCGTAACAATGTCAATGCAGGAACTGGAGGACATTACTACGTTTTTAATATGAGAAACTAGGGACATTTATAGATACATTAACATAATACATCCACCATCTACATTTTCAGCAATCAACCCGTAAGGCATCATGGGACGATGTCCCATTACCAAGAGCCATTTGCCTATTAACACAAAAACTGAATTATACCAATAAGATGTTAAAGGTGTTGACAATTATAACTGTCAAGGTGACCTCTAGAAGTCCGTTTCTAGGGAAAAAAAAGCACTTATACTGTGTTTTAAGAACACATTTTAGAAAGACATATCGGTGAGATTCTCAATGACAAATATGGGTACAGATGTGCTTTAAACAGTACTGACCAATCCTAACTTGGTTGCTGTCACTTCCATTTTGTTTTTGGAGTTTTTTAAAGGCAAGTCTAAATATGCAATATTGGTGTGTTCAGATAGTTTTAAATATTACTTTATGTCAAATTTCCAAAGCATTGTCACGTATAGTAAGACTAGGAGGATAAAAAAAAAACAATATTGTCACTTGTAATCGTTTTCAAACGTTTTTTCTCATTTCAGCTCCAGATTTAATTATGTAACTACAAAATTTAACAGCTTCTTTCAAGAAAAACGGCACATAAAATGCTTTGCAATGTCACAATTCCTTCCAGGCTTCATAAGAATAATGTCAGATCAAATTTGACCACTTTATGAGCACATTTTACACATACAGTAAATCACGCTGTTCACATAAATCTCCAGTTCATTCCTATGGGATGTTCTCTGCAAAGCTTGCCTGCATTAGCAAGACAAACCAAGAAAAGCGAGGCTGTTTTTTCTCATATTTCCAAGTGAAAACAGAATATTCATTGAAAAAAACAAATACTTCCATCATACATCAGGAATTGATTAGATCTTAAAAAGTGCGTGTTACATATTAGAATGAAGCCAGACCTGAATGCTAAAACATTGCTATCTGGGTATTGGTTAACATTTTCGAAAAGATGCGGAGCAAGTTATGACATTTTGAGTGATGAAACATTCACAATAAGAACAGAAACATGCATTAAGAAAGGAAATTGGGTCCTTTTTGACTCCATGTCGACATGTATTTGAAATCAATAGGCATCATGGACCCTTTGGCTTTCATGCCATTAATCAAGTCTGACTTCAAACAGATCTTAAGATTAAGATATTAAAAAGAGCTACAAACCTAAAGTTAGGTATGTGCTGTAGGAACAGTAAACTAATCATAACAAACTACAACACACTGAATTTTGGATTAAAACTTAGAAATTTCGCAAAGCTTTTATTCCAGACGCCCACAAAATCTCTCGTGCATGTCCGATTGCTTTCACGATTAGCCCACTTGTTTATATATAGGTATTTCTGTACCTCTCTATACAGCATGTCTGAACTGGACTTCCTCTCCCACATAAATTCCTCGTGAACACACTTATCTACTTCTCTCAGACCTGTACTTACATTCGAACATGAAATGATACGAAATGGGACTGAGGCAACAGAAAAGCACTTATCTCCCAGAAAACAAGACACGGTGTGGACAGGAACCCTTGAATGTAAACAACCTTATAAGAAACCAGTCTGAAAGGAGACAGCGGTGGAGTTTATTTAACTGAATGCAAATGCAGCACTCCTGATTAATTGGTTGACTGATGGGTGTTTGCAGTAGAAGGTCTCAGCAGTCAACTGACAAATAAAGCACTTTAGATTCTCATTAATTTAAATACAATATTTTATGTAGCAGATTTGAGGTCAATAGTTAAAAAAACACTCCAGGCTAAGTACCTGTTAAACTCTACTGATAGCATCTGTACTAGGACTGCAACAATTAAACAGGAAAAAAAAAATGCTAATGAAAATAATAAACAACAAATAATGTTATCGATTAGTCGTGTGCGTATCATGCACAGAAAAGCACATCCCCAAGTTTTACAAACAATGACAAGGTTTTCTGTTAAGCGCTTCAAGCATAGTTTAACTCAGGGCTGTCCAAACTCGGTCCTGGAGGGCCGGTGTCCTGCAGAATTTAGCTCCAACTTGCCTCAACACACCTGACTGGAAGTTTCTATGCATAGTAAGAGCTTGAGTAGCTGGTTCAGGTGTGTTTAATTAGGGTTGGCGCTAAACTCTGCAGGACGCCGGCCCTCCAGGACCGAGTTTGGACAGCCCTGGTTTAACTCTATGGAAGCCCCGTTAAGAGCTTTGACAGATGCATGTGCTTTTGAAAACTTCACAGACGTCACTAAATGAGTACTATGAAATATGTGATTTTGAGCTTTTATATTAATAGGAAATGAAATGTACCATTTTGTACTCGAACAAAATATGCATTTTGTGATGCACACAGTTCCTTTCATCCACAGAATTAGGTGCTCTTTAGAAGAGATATAAACTCAGAGTCAAAAAAGTCAGAGTTGGGAGATACGAACTCAAAATTTTGATACATAAACTCTGAATTGCGATAATAAAGTCAGAATTGTGTGTAATAAACAATTCTGAAGAACTGTATACAACGATTGTAAGTCTGAATTGTGAGATACTGTAAAGTCAGAATGAATTATGTGTTTAAAACTCACACCATTGTGGAAAAAAAGTCAGAATTGCGAGATGTAAACTCAAAATTCTGAGATACTTATGAGAAGTCAGAATTGTGTATTGTAAACACAATACTGAGTAAAAAATAGAATATAAACTCAGACTTGCGAGAAATAAGACAGAATTGTGTGTTCGAAATTTGGAATTCAAATTGTTAACTCGAAAAATCTGAATTAAGCGATATTGACTCAAAATTGCGAGGTATAACCTTGGAGGTTCATTTTGCCGACAAGTCCCCACCAATCACAAAATACAAGGCCAGGACTGTGTCAGGAGAGATTTGCAGGATAAAGTCAGCCTCTTTATTCTCTACGGCATCTAACGTCACCTGGGGCTAGAATGTTCCCGGAGCTGTAAGCCTGAACCCAGACAAAGATCAACTTCAAAAGGAAAATCTCGATTAAAACTACACTAGGCTTAAACTAGGCAAGAAACTAGGAACACGAGTCTGTGAAGCTTAAGTTCCCAATGAAAGTTTCAGATTTGACAAGTGTTCAGAGCACAGACATACTGAGAACACACAGATGTTACACAAGTGAACTCAAGCCAACTCCAATCTGGCCATAAATCTGGGCATTAATATTACAATATGATTTGAGCAAATTAATTATTGAGGAAAATATAAACGCTGTCTACAAGCACAAACTGTTCTACCCTCTTTTTCTTCAGCAGTTTACGGTGAGTCAAGATGGTTTTGCTCGTAACAATGTCAATGCAGGAACTGGAGGACATTACTACGTTTTTAATATGAGAAACTAGGGACATTTATAGATACATTAACATAATACATCCACCATCTACATTTTCAGCAATCAACCCGTAAGGCATCATGGGACGATGTCCCATTACCAAGAGCCATTTGCCTATTAACACAAAAACTGAATTATACCAATAAGATGTTAAAGGTGTTGACAATTATAACTGTCAAGGTGACCTCTAGAAGTCCGTTTCTAGGGAAAAAAAGCACTTATACTGTGTTTTAAGAACACATTTTAGAAAGACATATCGGTGAGATTCTCAATGACAAATATGGGTACAGATGTGCTTTAAACAGTACTGACCAATCCTAACTTGGTTGCTGTCACTTCCATTTTGTTTTTGGAGTTTTTTAAAGGCAAGTCTAAATATGCAATATTGGTGTGTTCAGATAGTTTTAAATATTACTTTATGTCAAATTTCCAAAGCATTGTCACGTATAGTAAGACTAGGAGGATAAAAAAAAAACAATATTGTCACTTGTAATCGTTTTCAAACGTTTTTTCTCATTTCAGCTCCAGATTTAATTATGTAACTACAAAATTTAACAGCTTCTTTCAAGAAAAACGGCACATAAAATGCTTTGCAATGTCACAATTCCTTCCAGGCTTCATAAGAATAATGTCAGATCAAATTTGACCACTTTATGAGCACATTTTACACATACAGTAAATCACGCTGTTCACATAAATCTCCAGTTCATTCCTATGGGATGTTCTCTGCAAAGCTTGCCTGCATTAGCAAGACAAACCAAGAAAAGCGAGGCTGTTTTTTCTCATATTTCCAAGTGAAAACAGAATATTCATTGAAAAAAACAAATACTTCCATCATACATCAGGAATTGATTAGATCTTAAAAAGTGCGTGTTACATATTAGAATGAAGCCAGACCTGAATGCTAAAACATTGCTATCTGGGTATTGGTTAACATTTTCGAAAAGATGCGGAGCAAGTTATGACATTTTGAGTGATGAAACATTCACAATAAGAACAGAAACATGCATTAAGAAAGGAAATTGGGTCCTTTTTGACTCCATGTCGACATGTATTTGAAATCAATAGGCATCATGGACCCTTTGGCTTTCATGCCATTAATCAAGTCTGACTTCAAACAGATCTTAAGATTAAGATATTAAAAAGAGCTACAAACCTAAAGTTAGGTATGTGCTGTAGGAACAGTAAACTAATCATAACAAACTACAACACACTGAATTTTGGATTAAAACTTAGAAATTTCGCAAAGCTTTTATTCCAGACGCCCACAAAATCTCTCGTGCATGTCCGATTGCTTTCACGATTAGCCCACTTGTTTATATATAGGTATTTCTGTACCTCTCTATACAGCATGTCTGAACTGGACTTCCTCTCCCACATAAATTCCTCGTGAACACACTTATCTACTTCTCTCAGACCTGTACTTACATTCGAACATGAAATGATACGAAATGGGACTGAGGCAACAGAAAAGCACTTATCTCCCAGAAAACAAGACACGGTGTGGACAGGAACCCTTGAATGTAAACAACCTTATAAGAAACCAGTCTGAAAGGAGACAGCGGTGGAGTTTATTTAACTGAATGCAAATGCAGCACTCCTGATTAATTGGTTGACTGATGGGTGTTTGCAGTAGAAGGTCTCAGCAGTCAACTGACAAATAAAGCACTTTAGATTCTCATTAATTTAAATACAATATTTTATGTAGCAGATTTGAGGTCAATAGTTAAAAAAACACTCCAGGCTAAGTACCTGTTAAACTCTACTGATAGCATCTGTACTAGGACTGCAACAATTAAACAGGAAAAAAAAAATGCTAATGAAAATAATAAACAACAAATAATGTTATCGATTAGTCGTGTGCGTATCATGCACAGAAAAGCACATCCCCAAGTTTTACAAACAATGACAAGGTTTTCTGTTAAGCGCTTCAAGCATAGTTTAACTCAGGGCTGTCCAAACTCGGTCCTGGAGGGCCGGTGTCCTGCAGAATTTAGCTCCAACTTGCCTCAACACACCTGACTGGAAGTTTCTATGCATAGTAAGAGCTTGAGTAGCTGGTTCAGGTGTGTTTAATTAGGGTTGGCGCTAAACTCTGCAGGACGCCGGCCCTCCAGGACCGAGTTTGGACAGCCCTGGTTTAACTCTATGGAAGCCCCGTTAAGAGCTTTGACAGATGCATGTGCTTTTGAAAACTTCACAGACGTCACTAAATGAGTACTATGAAATATGTGATTTTGAGCTTTTATATTAATAGGAAATGAAATGTACCATTTTGTACTCGAACAAAATATGCATTTTGTGATGCACACAGTTCCTTTCGTCCACAGAATTAGGTGCTCTTTAGAAGAGATATAAACTCAGTCAAAAAAGTCAGAGTTGGGAGATACGAACTCAAAATTTTGATACATAAACTCTGAATTGCGATAATAAAGTCAGAATTGTGTGTAATAAACAATTCTGAAGAACTGTATACAACGATTGTAAGTCTGAATTGTGAGATACTGTAAAGTCAGAATGAATTATGTGTTTAAAACTCACACCATTGTGGAAAAAAAGTCAGAATTGCGAGATGTAAACTCAAAATTCTGAGATACTTATGAGAAGTCAGAATTGTGTATTGTAAACACAATACTGAGTAAAAAATAGAATATAAACTCAGACTTGCGAGAAATAAGACAGAATTGTGTGTTCGAAATTTGGAATTCAAATTGTTAACTCGAAAAATCTGAATTAAGCGATATTGACTCAAAATTGCGAGGTATAACCTTGGAGTTGTGAGAAATAAAGAGAGAATTGTGTGTTATAAACTTACAATTCTGAGAAAATCTGAATTGTGAGATATAAACTCGTAATTTGCGAGAAATTAAGTCAGAATTGTGTTTTAAACTTGCAATCTTGAGAAAAAAAGGTCAAAATTGTGAGGTCTAAAATCGTAATTGCGAGAAATAGTCAGAATTGTGCTTCAAACTACTGAGAAAAGAAATCCAAAAAGCGCCGTTAATTCAAAATTGAGCGCTACAGTATAAATCCTGAATTGGAGGAAATAAAGTCAGAATTGATTTGAATGTATAATTCAGAGCAGTGATATATTAACTTGTAATTGTGAAGTCAGAAGTGTAAGTCAGAATTGCAAGATGTTAACTCAAAATTGTGAGATAAATCTTGGATAAACTGAAGCCACAATTAACTTTTTTCAATATTCCGTGGGAGAAACTGACTTCCATAGTAAAGAGAGATGTATGGTAATTGGAAAAATGGTCCAAAAAATGACAGTAATGTTGTTATACTTTGGACAGGCAATTGTTGTTTTATAATGTCAATTATTACATATTATGTTTGTATTTTATACCTGTTTTTCACATATCTGTATTGGAATATAAATACAGAAATCTATGTTGACAGAAATGCACTTACAATGCTAGTCCCACAATGGCTAACCCACAGACTTCCATCGTAAATGCATTACCGTCAACACATTTTTTTTTTCCTCCAGAAAAAGAGTACAACTGTACTACTACAAGTTCTTAGTTCTACAATGCAGCTACATGTCAGCGAAGGGCTATAAACCTGTGCACATCATTTATTAAAGGCTTCATAAATGTGACATGAAAGCTTCATGATTTATTTGCAAAACAATAGTTGTGCTTCATAGAAAGGATGTTTTGATTCAGTGTCTTTCGATCATTGGTGACAGCAGAAGGCATTAACAAAACACATGACGAGTGACACGACTCAAGTCCTACGCTGATACTCTCTGGCTGGTGTCAGTGCCTCCAGACTGTGGCTGTTCTTTCAGACCACTGAAAGATGTTTCACCTGCTTTGCTCCTGTCCGACTTCTAGAGCCTTCCGTCTGGCGCTTATCTTTCCCCTGCCACGCTCAGTCATTTTCTGTCAATCCTTTCATCCATCTTCTAGTGCTCCCTGCATCCCGGCAGCTGTGCCGAGAACATGGCACACAGCCCGACGCTGAGCGTGAGCGCGGTGTTGCTTCAGAGCTACTCGGGTTCTGTACTGAAATCCTCCCCACCCCTCGCATTACTGCTTTCTCCTCAAGAGAGAGGAAAGATGGAGAATGAGAAAGGTGATATATGGATATGAAGCAGAGACAGGAGGCTTTTTTTTAGCAAGAGAACTGGGCAGAATTGACTCATAGGCTATAAACTGGTGTGGAATAATGGTTAAAAGATGAGTCAAAAGACTAGGTTTAAAAGCGGCCTTTGGGCAAGACTTTACTGACAACATGAACATCAAAATTGAACTTGTTTACCTTAAAAAATATATTCCTGGTCTTACTGGTGACTTTTTATCTTAAAAATGCATTTTATTGCAAATAAAATAAATGTTTGTATTCGTAATCTTTCATCAAAATTGCTTCACCTCTGGAACTGCATTGTTTCAGCTAAACTAAAACTATTAAAAATTGTTTTCAGTAATTGAAATAAAGCTGAAATAAATTTAAATGTAAATATTAGATTAATAACTTAAATAATAAAAACTAAAACTGTTGTTAGAAATTTTGCCTTGGCAACAAAATGAAATATTTGCCAAGGTTAAGTTGAAGTACTGAATTCACTAAAATTACTAAAAATAAAACCTTGAAATATAAAAATAAGTTTCAAATATTAGTAAATATTATAATAGTACAAAAAAAATACTAAAGTAACACTGATCTGATTTTCAAGCCCATTTTTAATTCTGAAAATAATTTTTTTTATTCTGAAAAACATCATATATACTGTATACACACACACACACACACACACACACACACGCACACACATATATATATATATATATATATATATATATATATATATATAT
>NW_015505210.1:1928246-1971219 GCF_001515645.1 Sinocyclocheilus grahami | reverse complement strand
TGTGTAAGGCGCGGTGCGTGTGCAGCAATTAAATGAAAGCGATATATATATATATATATATATATATATATATATATATTATTAATGTTATGATCAATATGACTAATATAAAGGTACAATACTCTTGTCTAAATAAAAAAAATGAATTGAAAAAATGAATGAAAATTAAAATCAATCGTTTTAATGTAGGCATCATAACATAATGCTAGATATATTTTTAGATTTTAAATTTGCTGAAGATGTATTTACATTTACCAGTGTTATTAAATTTCAACTAAGATTCACTTTTAGTGAGCATTAGATGACAGCAATGAGCATGAACTGAAATGAATTAAATATCAAATATCGACCAACACCAATAAATTAAATAAGATATTCTAATATCTCTAATAACACTGTGCATCACTAGTAAAATAAGTTGCTTGCACTAGTGAAATGAACAGCTTTTAAGTTGACTGTAAGAGTTTTCACAACTGGTGCAAGTATACCTGACATCCATAGTTCAGTTCACAATCTTTTTCGGCACTCGGTTTTTCAGTGCAGCATGTTTGAGAACTATTGTCTGGCATATGGTTTATGTGGGCACCATTTTGGTATTCAACAGGAACGACAGCAAACTAGCCTCTTGTGAAAATGCACATCTATTGATAACATATATAGCTTATCTAAAAACATTTACCACAGGGCATTGTTAAGTTTTACCAGTAAAACTGAAGCAACATAAATAAAACAGTGAAGCTAGCATCTTTTCACTAGTGACAAACAGGCTAGTGCTAGTACTCGCCGGGGTGTTTAACTTGATGAAGCAAATAGACAACAACACAGCACCAAAAAATACAGTCTGCAAAGAGACCTGAGGCGGGTGGAAGCAAACTCTAAATAAAATATCAAAACAACCTCTGCTAAATGACTAATTACCACTGCTAATGCAGTTAATATTTTTAAATGCTCACCTCATCTTCAAAAATTAGAAAAGCACTAAAAAATTAATCAAAGAATTCAGTGCATTCCGCATGTTATTTCATATTCCCTTAAACAAATTCCTTGATGTTTTCCACAGAGAGCATCTTTTAGTTCTTAGCGGCGTACCGCTTCATGACGGCCCTTCAAAGGAAAACTGAAATCACCATGTATGACGCTGTGTGTGTGTGTAGCTGTGTTTTCAATGCACCTCTCAAGGGATCCACAGATGTTAGTCCTTAATTATGCTCTTCTGGTACTTGACAGCATTTTAAATTCCAACAAAGCAATGAACTTAAAAGCCAAGTCAGTCATATGGAAATGCCAACTCAGTAGGATCCATTAAAAGTACACTTGCACATCACCAAATGCAAAAAGTACAAATCATGGCAAATTATATTGCATCTAAACTATGCAGACTTCATCCACAAAACAATAAATACCTACTTTGAATTATGTACATTATCTTGTAGCACATACTGTAACATTAGGTTGAGAACTATTTGATTTATGTGCCTCTGCTCTACTAAATCTGCTGTGGCCTGAATACTGCATACTCAAATCCATAATCTTTTCATTTAGCAGTGCTAATATTGAGCATTCAACACTTTTGAGCATACTATTTGAAAAGCTAGAGCCTTGCAAACTTGAGATAATTACGACGTACACATTAAGTCTATAGTCAGCAGTTTGGGACATCAGTATCTGCGGAAGAGCATGTCTGGCTTCATAATTTTCAACAGACTATGTTAAAATGAGATTAATCTTTCAAAAAAAAGCTGCACCTTTTGCAGCAGAGATATAGGGAACATCAGGGATAGTTATAAAAAAAATAAAAAAAAACCTACTGAAAATTGTTATTGCCCGGGGGGGGGGGGGGAAATAATTCATCAAACACATTAACATTATTATACAGGGTAAGTTGTCACAGCAGACCTTACCATTAAATTGCTTATAATTGGGTTTTCAGAAAAGCAGAAATAGTAAAATAATTATGAAATACAGATGCTTCATGAAACCACTGTTTATGTAAACCAATACTGTAATAAATAATTTCTATATCTTTATACAAAAATATATTTGCATCTGTTTTGGTTCTGATTATCATGTTTATCGTGCTGAAATGATGCGTTTTAAACCATATTAGTTTAAACTTCTGATATATGGTTTTCTGAGCGCACACATCCGATGCACACGGACAGAAAGCGGCTGTCACAGCATGTGAGTACTAGACTAAGTTCTCATTCACACATAAGTTTATGTTAAAAACACACACGAGTTACAAAAACAGTCGGTTATGTCTGTGAAGGTAAACAGCTGGGAAACAAATCACATGTTTATTTTAGATCTGTGTGGCAGCAGCAATATACAGTAGCCTAAATACATCAATAAATCCACTGCTCTCTTGTCTCCTCTGAGGCTGGGACTCTAAATAATGTTCTGTGCTCGTCAGTGCAGCCAAAGGCAGAACATTAGCATTAGAACTGGTACACCGTTGTCGCTTGCAAAATCAAAATGACGGCGCTGTGGGTGGAAACGTACAGATTAAGGGGCGGTAATATTATAATGAGATCCCTTTGCAACGTCACTAGGGGAGCAAAATCAGACGCGTTTGTTTTTTCAGACGCTTGCAGAAAAAGGCTTACCAAAATAAAGTTAATGGGTTAATCTTTTTCACGTTTCCTTGGTTGGTAGACGCACCGGGGACCTGATTATAGCACTTAAAACTTTCATAAAACAGATTTTCGTGATATGTCACCTTTAATGTACATCAATGTGTTTTGTATGTGTTCACTTGTTGTTCCAACAGCTTAATCGATTTGCATTGAGACTATGTAAATAATTCACATAGCACTGCAGCAAAATAGTGACATTTAACATGCTAACATGCGCTACTGGTTGCTAAAGGTTAGCCGTAAGTGATTCAGTAGTGTTAATTGGAGTTTGTCTAATTTTAACGCATTTAATTCGGTTAGGTTTCTGCCACACAAAATATGAGTAATATTTAAAGTTTGGAAGTTCATAAGATCCAAAGTGCAGCTAATGTCAAACTATCATAGAGAGTTTAATGCTAATGAAGTCGTAACACACATCTCTGTTCCCTCTGGTTAACTATAATCACATTTAATTGCAAATGTGCTTTATTTCATAAAAACCACAGCTGTTACAACCCGAGTCAATCCCAGACAAGGATGTGATGTACTATTTACGAACATCTATACCGCCTAATCCGACTGTGCGGCAAGATCTCCCCGTCCTATTAGATATCCTGCTCTCAGTTCATTCCTTCTCATTCCCGGAGCCGTCCATCCTCTGGAGCCGCAGTTAAGATGATGAAAAGCAGAAAGGAAAATGAAATCACTGTAATGAAAGATAAACAAAAGATTTCTGCAGAGAACAAAGATGCGGTCCAGGCCCGATCGTAAGACAACAGTGAGAAGAAGCTGTAGTTAAACTCTCTCTCTCTCCCTGGAGAAACAAATAGGAACTTCAATTAACCCCTGTGAGGGTCTTTTACTGGTACTGCATCAAGTGCACTGCGTCCCCTCAGCCAATAATTAAACCCACCCAGTGCTAGAGCAACAATAAAATTGGTCTCAGTTCAGCAGCGAGGGGCAGCAGCACATCCTGAGAAACAGCAGAGGAAGTCATAAAAACATCACCTTGTGCTTCGCTAGAATAAACGTTTAACTGATATTAAACGATTCCAAATTAAAAAAAAATATGTTTTTCATTCTACGGAACAAAGGAACATTTCTGAACACATCGGGTCTTCTGGAACGAGACAGTCATTAACAGTAACCTGGGAGAGAGTGTGATTCTCTGTGAGTAATACTTAAATCAAAAATGATTTAGAAATATCTCTGTACACAGAATTAAAATATGCATTGTTGTATATTGTACACTCTATGGGCAAAAGTATGTGAACATCACACTCATTAGGGCTGGGTTACAATACAGATTTTGCAGATTCGATTCGGATTCATTTGGGTATATTTCACAATGTCAACTTGCATATTAAAAAAGAAATTCTCACTCAGCTAATGCTCTATATCATACAGGGAAATAATCAAGCCTGATTATTATTAGAAGTGGTTGTCCACATACTTTTGGCCATTGTTTATGAGTTATGAGAGGGTATTATAAAACTTGTACATCTTTGCATTCAAGTGTGTATTTTTCTATTGTTAATTGTTAGGTTCCATCTGTTCTTTTGCAGCTCGTACAGCTTTCTATTTTTAAATAGAAAATACATACTGCATTAAACGTTCCCAGATCGCCTACATTCCTAAAAACTTGAAGCTCCTATCCAAAATAATTTTGCACTGTGATTTTAAACAGACTGATTAAGGTGCTGTTTCATATTTAAATTCACAGAAAGAAATCCATATGCTGATGAACGCATCCAACAATGATGCATGTAAGATCCATATCTGATTACATTTAAGATATTATGAAATTCTGTAAAATCTAACCGTTATTAATATCACACAAGCAAGAGCCATGTTGTAATGAAATTGTACAGATATTTATGCTTTTCAACTTACTTGGATATTGTTTTTTTTTCCAATATAAAAAATAGGTATTTACAGATAAAATAACTTAATGAATTGTTTGTAATGTATGTATAATGTTTTTTTTTCAAAACTTAAAAAGTTAATTACGTTTTTAAATAACAAATTCATTATCTAATGAAAAATAAGGATAGTAGCTTAAAAAAACATGAGAATAAATTTGCATCCATGCAGAACAACTTTTGCAATATATAACAACTTAAACAACAACTAATAAAATAAATAGATAAAAATAGTAGCAAATAATAATAGTAACTGTTGCTAACAACAACAACAACAATAATAATTATAATAATAATAATGCATACCATTTTTATTTTGTAGTATAATGATCATTTATCAGTTTCAAAAATCTGAAATTAAACAATGAAAAATAATTAAAAGGTAAATGAAAGTATGATATTGCTTCTATAAACAATACAAAACTTACAAAGTAAGTAACGGTTTGGCAAATTTGGCCAGTTGATTCATATATATTTTTTTCTCTGCCAAACAAAGAAAACAGTTCCAATTAGAACACTGCTTGGCCAATCAAATTCAAGGACTGTTGTACATACTTAATATTAAATTCCTCATCAAAATCGAATTCTTAAATCTTACAAGATAACTGTAAATGAGTCTGGCGGTGCACAGCCGTAACACTGACTGACAGACATGTGAGCAAAGATTGTAATCTTATATCTCTAATGACAATCAAACGTCCTTCCAGTTTGGCATCTTCTTCTCAGATAAACATCTCGATCGATCGCAGCTCATGCTGAGGTGAACACTCAAGTAAGGGCATCAAAGAGTCATCAGCTCACGCTACAGAAATGATGTGGATAACACAGTTACATGCACACACACACACACACACACACACGCCCTCATTCCTACATTATGTTGTGCTCTGATTAATTCATTCTTGCGCATGACTCTAAGGGCCGCCCGTTCCTCAGTAACGCTGCAGAGAGCTTACAGATTTATTATTCGGCTTCAAAATACTTGTATTAGGCATCTGGAGGAATAAGTCACTTGACTCACGTCAACTGCTACGAACTTAATTAGACAGTTCACAAAGCCTGGTGAGCCTTCTGCTTTCGCACGCCGCCCAGCTCCATCGGAGAACATGACAACGGACTATTTTTAACTTTTCGAGACAACAGCTGTGTTACAACTGAGGGTCTCATTAAACACTGTGTGCTCTATTAAAACAAAACTGCGTAGGCTTTCAGTGTTTAAAAAAAATCATCATGAACTATCTGACAACATAATTAAATTTTTTTGCAGGTGTTATGATCACTATACGGTAAGACGCCTCTGACGTTGTCTGTGGTTCAGGAGTGGCTTAACAAGAGGAATACGACAACTGTAGCCAAATTCCTTGACACGTCTGTGTGTGGTGGCTCTTGATGCCTTGACCCCAGCCTCAGTCCATTCCTTGTGAAGTTCACTCAAATTCTTGAATTGATTTTGCTTGACAATCCTCATAAGGCTGTGGTTCTCTCGGTTGGTTGTGCATCTTTTTCTTTCACACTTTTTCCTTCCACTCAACTTTGTTAACATGCTTGGATACAGCACTCTGTGAACAGCCCGCTTCTTTGGCAATGAATGTTTGTGGCTCCTTGTGAAGGGTGTCAATGATTGTCTTCTGGACAACTGTCTGATCAGCAGTCTTCCCCATGATTGTGTAGCCTAGTGAACCAAACTGAGAGGCCATTTTGAAGGCTCAGGAAACCTTTGCAGGTGTTTTGAGTTGATTAGCTGATTGGCATGTCACCATATTCTAATTTGTTGAGATAGTGAATTGGTGGGTTTTTGTTAAATGTGAGCCAAAATCATCACAATTAAAATAACCAAAGACTTAAACTACTTCAGTCTGTGTGCATTGAATTTATTTAATACACGAGTTTCACAATTTGAGTTGAATTACTGAAATAAATTAACTTTTCCACGACATTCTAATTTATTGAGATGCTCCTGTACATTCATTTTTTCCTTATAAACATAAGCAGAACATATGCATTAGCAGGTTTGTTATGATTTTTCAGAATTGTTACTGTACGTTTGCACACAGCTTCTGTGAAAGTATGTGGCGCGCAGCATAAACTCCACAACGTTTACTTTGTTCATTAGCAGATTTGAAACAGACTTCATCAAATCTGATTGACCCAAACCTTTTCACTCTCTGCAAAGTGCCTGTTTTCATAGATTCAGTGAAACACCAAGTTAGAATGGGCATGAAAAACCACACACAACAACATTTTAAAAAAGAACAATGCATTTCTGTGAACTTCTTGAAATATAGCACTGGGGCCATTTGTACGTTTTATATTCAGAAGCTATAGGAGAATTTTTTAAATGTTCAGTTGCTGAACAATTCCAGCAGCTGATGAAACTGACTGTTGAGTCAATAAATATTATTAAAATGTAAAACAAATGTGCTATTTTAGTATATTTTAAACGCAATTTTTATTTTTTATTTATTCCTGTGATGCAAAGCTGCTTTTTCAGTAGCCTATCATTACACCAGTCTATAGTGTCTAATATGAAGATTTTCAAGAAACATTTCTGATTATTATTGTTATTAGCTAGTTGTTCTGCTTAACACTTAACAATTGTGTGCTACGTTTCATAAACGAGTCATTCAATCAACTCAACCAACCAGTTCATTGCACACTCAAAATAATGATTTAGTTCAGATTTCCGTAATCTTTAACGCATGCTTTCTACAGCAGATGTACATCACACACAAGCTGCCCCTTGAACTTTACCTTACAGTAAACCAGTCTATTAGTATTTAGTACAAATAAGAACTCATCCAAACATCCTAAATCAAGACTGACAGCATCTGAAGACATACCTTGAGACCTTAAAGTGAAACAAGTTTATTTTTGCCTGATTAGAGTTTTGGAGAGGTTTTTGAGCCCTTATTGTGGCCTTTAAAAAGCTGACGTTTCAGCCTGTCTCTGGGAAATAGAGGCCGCCTTAGTGTTTGACCTGATTTCTCAGTGGGTTTAATTACAGCCTTAGGTCTGTTAGACCCAGCGTAATCTGTCCTGGCTCAGGGTAAATACTTCATCTAAAACTGCATCACACACGTACGCATCTTCAGCCTGAAGTGGTGAGCAAATTGAAATAAATTGGGGATTTTTCATTTTGCTTGGCACTGAAAACCATCCAGTAACCAATGCCGGCTCTTTGTCAGTGAAAATCAATTTGTTAATGACGGCCGTCATCCATTCGTACGGATAGCTTAGTGAATGAGAGTTAGAAGGTTGCAAATGCATACGAGGTACATTAAGTGTTGCTTGAATAGCTTGCTCATATGCACTCTAAAAAACGCTGGGTTGAGACCACTGGGTAAGGACGTTGGGTTGTTTTAACAATTGGGTTGAAAATTGGTCCTGATCAATAACCCAGCGGTGCTGGGTTGGGAACGCGGATGTGAAAGAGAGCACGCACGTCACATTAACATTGGACGTGTCTCGACGACACCAGTGCGAGAAGCCGCCATTTTCTCAGTGTCTTCAGATGGAAGCGAGTGCGAGTGAAAGACGGTTTATGGTAAGTAAAGATTAAAAATGTAAAGTCATCATTCATTGTTTGAGTCCGGTAGTATTTTGAGATTTCATGGAAGGCGGAAATATTCTGAAAAGAGCTTATATTGAAAAATATGCGGACTTCGCCTCAGAAATAGTCTTTTACTGAATGGAAGAGGTGCTTTTAATATAACGTCAGTGAGTGTCTTATGTCATATTTACATAAGATTTTATAATATATACATTTTTTGAGGTGTTAAGAGAGGGTTATTAACATATTTACATGTTAATTCGTTATCTTTTTTTGCGGTTAAATTGAATGTAGTTTCCTAAAGGAAACGGCGTTATGTAATAAAGACTAGCCTAATTATTTTGAGGCTGATGAAGTGATAATTGTTAAAAGTAATGTTTTGCATGTTATATTTCAGACATGTTGAGCTTTGTGTCTTCATTGTGCCCGTGCCGGGAGTTAACCACACAGAACCCTGCTTGTGTGAGAAGGCGGTTTTCTCAGCTTCTTCAGAAGAGAGGGAAAGATGGTTAAGGCAAGTAAAGTTCATAATTCCATCATGTTATCAATTTTATTTTTTTACTAAGAGTAAAATAATGTTTGTTTTTGTAGATGTTGAAAGCCAGAGGCATAGGAGAGCATCATTCTTTTGAGATTGATGTGAGTTATTTTTAGAAAATAAATGTTTCTGTTGTCTCCTGCCTGTTTACCTCACATTTTGATGCAACTACAGTATGATTACGTGTTAATATTTTATTTAAATCATTGATGTCTGTGTTTTTCATTGCAGAACTCAAACCGACTTTGGAGTTGTCTGATTTGGAGAGTCATCATTCTTGATCTTCTTTTCTTAAAGGAATAGTTCACACAAAAAAATAATTTACTTGCCCTCATGTCATTCCAAACCTATAAGATTTTTGTCTATCTTTAGAACACAAATTAAGATATTTTAAATTTTCTCTCATAATTTTTTGTTAATCCATTGAAAGTCTAGATAATCAGTATTTTCAAGCGTCAAAAATACAGTGTTATTGTAAAAGTAATCCATGCCAATATTTATATATGAATAAATCTTAAATTATATCATAGTGAACATGTCTGTTCAGAAGAAAATACTGGTCTCCCAGACTTGCAATAGAGGACAAAAATTAAGAGAATATTAAATATATTTATTTGTGTTCCAAAAATTAGCAGAGTTTGTATGGGTTTGGAACAACATGGGGGTGAATAAATTGACCATTTTTATTTTTGGTGAACTAACCATTTAAAGAGCAGCCCTCCACGTACATTAAATTTTGTGAGGTATGTGAATGTTATGTCTGTTTTAATGTTTCAGTAAAGAAGTAGCTTTCTGAAAGCAATATATTTATTTAAACAATATTACATGCCCTCACACTAGTGCTGCCATTACAGAGACATTAAACAACCACACAAAGTTGTTAAAATTATAAAACAGACTATTTACCTATCCTTACTGATGTGGATGCACCTCTATCTGAAAATGGATAGATTTTAATTAAATGTTTAAATGTCTTTTTTCAAATGTTTTTCTCTTTTTAGGCCACTGATGAAGAACATTCATCTTCATTCATACCTTTTGATAGTCATTCTGTGTGTGTAAAAGTGATTTTAAAATGAACAAGATTTGTAGGGTTAATGTCTAGCTCGATTTGGTTTCATTTTAGCCAAGCAGTGTAGTAATTTTAAACCATAAAAAAGCAACCCAGCATGCTAGGTCAAACATAATAACCCAACTTGTTGGGTTGAAACAACTCAGCGCTGGGTTCGTCCTTTTTTGGCCCAGCGCTGGGTTGCCAAAATAACCCAAATTGGGTTGTTTTTAACCCAGCCATTTGTAGAGTGTGCATACAGGTGAATATGCTCTTTCTATATTCGCCCATATATATACGCCTGCACACTTCAACAAAAAAGTGTGTGAGGACATAAATGCTTCTTTCTTTTTTCTGACTGACCTTGTGGTTTTTCACAAGATTTTCATGGAGATTTCATGTGGGGAAAAATATTGATTCCTAAATCCTAAGACTGTTGTTTCAGTCTACGCTGTTTTCAGTTGATTTGTGAAGAAACTTCACTAAATATTGTTGCACATCTCCAATCCAATTATTGTAAAATGTATGCATTGCGTTATTTTTGATGAGCATAGCCTCATCTTTAAAATTACTTATTTACAGATATATATTTTTTATTTGCTCCAGAAAAACTGACATAAACCAGCAATATTTCCAAATAAATGTATATCAAATTAAAAAGAGTTGAATCGAGAGCTTATGAATAGGAAACAAATAAAATTGAAATCAGAATTAAATTGAGAGTTTGGGAATTGAAATGGAATCTAATGTCATTTATATTTGAATCAGAACTGAATCAGAATCGGAATTTAATTTAATCAAATTGGAAACAGACTTGAATCGAGGGCTTGTGAAGTGAAATTAAATCTAACTGAATGAGATAAATTATTTTTAAAAAATTTAAAATTTTAGTTTACAGCATTAGTTGGGATATATTTTTTAATTTCTTAAAAAAAAATCTAAAGCTCTTGAATTGAAATATAATCAACTTGAAATCATAATCAGAAATGAATTAAGAGCTTGTGAATTATAATCGAATCAAAACAACCTGAAATCATAATCAAAACTGAATCGATTGTTTGTAAATGAGAATTAAAATGAATCAAATTGAAATCAAAATCAGAATTATACTGAGAGCTTGATAATCGGCAGCGAATCAAATTGAAGTCATAAGAACTGAATTGAGAGCTTGTGAATCAGAATAATGTCTAACTGAAATCAGAATCAGAATTGAATCAAAATGCTTGAGAATCAGAATCAAAACAAATCACATTGGAATAAGAATCAGAACTGAATTGAGAGCTTGAGAATCAGAATTAAATCCAATTTAAATAATCAGAATTGAATTGAGCACTTGTGAATAAGAATCTAATCAAATCGAATTAAAATCTAAATCAAAATCAAATCAAGAACTTGTGAACTGGAATTGAATCAAATCTGTCCTATCAATACACATTCCAACTATTTATCACTGTATGGTTCCAAAAAACATCTAATTTGAAATCTATGCAACATCTGATTGTCCTTGGGGTAAATCATTTACAATGAGAAAGTCCAGAAACCTGACAACAACAAGTCAAATGATACCTCTGAGGAACAGGCTGGTGTTCACCCATGTCAGAAAAAGACGAACTGACACGTCGACCAATCAGCGTGATGAGGTGAAACGAGAGGCGCCACGAGACCAACAAAGTCATCACCTCCATGAAAGACGAGTCATTTACAAGAAGGAACATCAGTCACTGTCATGTGTGGGCAAGCTGGGCTGCATTGTAATGTCAGAGTGATGTCTGACTTCTGCTGGAAAGCCACACTGGCAGTGACAGAGCTCACATTGGAACTGACAGTGTGTGTTAGTCCATCAGAACGCCTGAGGATGTCTCGGTGCCTCTGCGGCTTCACCTGCTAGCGCTTAGATCAGTGTTAACAAAACTCCTTTGTTATTATGCAGTAGCCACACAGCATTTTGATGCAATTCCAGAAATATAAAATCTATACTGAAATTCTCCCTAAATATAATAAGCATATTATGAAGACAATATGTTGTTTGCAAAATTAAATGATCTACTCCAGTATTTGTCACTGTAACAAAGCCAAAAAATATTTATTTATATTTTAAATTAATATATTTTGTATTTAAAATTATATTTATACTTTAAATAAACGTTTTTCTTTCTCTTCAAAATCCCTGTATCACAGTTACCACAAAAATATTAAGAACCACTACTGTTTTCAACACTGATAAAAATCCAAGATAAATTAAATAAATTACATTTTAAGACATATTAAAACTGAAAACAGTTACTTTAAACGGCAATGATAATTTCAAAATATTACTGTGTTTTTGTTCAAATAATTGCAGCTTTGGTGAATCTTCTTTCAAAAACATTTTTAAAATCTTATTGATATACAGTGTGTGTATATATATATATATATGTTCAATTTGAATTAAAAATCTACACTGATCTACACTTTATCCATTTGGAATTGATTGGATTGTGAAAAAACAAGACTACATAAGACTGACCACAAGCAAGAAACATAAGCTATATGACAATTGCAAAAAAAAAAAGACAAGACTGGGCAGAACATTGCAAATAAAAACCTGAATAAAAATGTATAGATGACGGAACAATATAAAATGATTGACTTGTAGTTATTGATTATAAAACAATATAGTTTATTGCAAAATATTGAGCTAAACACAAATACATACGCAGTTTGAGAACTTAACAACCAGCGAGCTCATTTGAAACATTTATATCTATGAAGAAAACAAATGTGTGTTTTTTTTTTTTTTTACTAATGTCGCACTCTATCGTGGAGAGCATACTACATTTGATTTCACGCTCACTTTAACTTCAACAAATTCTTCCAGTTCAAAATGCAACGGACAGAATTGCTAAAACATACATTACAGAGGCTGAAATATCCAAGCTAGCCCGAAGAATATGAATATATGTGGGATGCCTAGCCTTGAACACAAGTCTCCTTGGCAACTGCACACCTGTGGAGAGTCTAAAGAGAGAGAGAGACGGCGACTGAATCACTGCCAAGACAGTGAACAGTGATCTGGAAAGGGGGGATGCTATGCAGACAGAAACACAAAGACTGTCCTTTAGTTTATTGCATTTAGATGTAGATGAATTCAGAGGACAGAAAAATTAAAGGCTAAGCTCCATTTGACACGGAGGACGCATAAAAGAATGACTTTCACATATTGTCATTATCACAGTCATTATCCCCAAAGAGCGTATCAAGGTTTTACTGTTAATCCTGCTGTGTACAAAATACTCTAATTCAAAAAGCAATTCTTTAACTAAGAAGCCATCTTGTTTTAATTTACTAGTAGTTTTATTAGTTGAGAGTGAATTGAGAACACACTCTCAATAACAATCACAACATGTGCAGCGATTGGGGGTAAAATGACTTTTTAGACTTCAAAATGGCTGACGTTACAAAAACAGCAAAGACACTGTGATGCACTGGTATTAGTGGTGCAACGGATCACAAAACTCACAGTTCGGATTTTGAGTCACGGATCGGATCATTTTTCGGATCAGCAAAAAAAAAAAAAAATACAATAAAATAAAATTTGTGAAAGCTTACTTTAAGTACTTCTATACCACTGCAAAACTACTAGCTTAACTAATAAAGTTAGTAATAAAACAAGAACACAAATTGCAATTACACAAATTACAAGCATAGATGAATACAGTAAAACACAGTTACAAACAAAGTCAGTAACAGTAGCATTCAGGTGCAGAAATGTAATAATTAAGTGTAAAATAACACAATAGTGCTCACTGCACAAGTATATACAGATTAATCTTTGTTAGAGCTGTGGTGTTATTTGATTAGCAGACAGAAACAGGTATTTATTGGCTGCTGTTTCTTTAAGACCAAATGCACGGACCTAATACTGACACACATCCATTTTTTTCTCAGCTGTTTACGTTCACTTAAGACATAACCGACTGTGTTTACTAGAATACTTGCCAAAACGGGTATTTTAACATAACCTTGTGTGTAAAAAAAAAACTGTGACATTTACGGTAAAATACCGGCAGCTGTGGTTGCCAGAACTTCACCGTAAAAAATATGGTAGCAACATTTTAGGTTTTAAAGACTTAACTTAAATTCACAATAAAATACCGTATTTCATTAACTGATGTAATGTTAATAAACCAAAATATTGAAGTACTAATATCTGTTTTGAACCATTGTAATGCACTGATAACCACCAAAAACTGGTGGGGATGAGAAAGTCACATGATGAACCACCGCTCATCACAAACAAGCTTTTCTACGAGCTGAGGAGGGCAATATTTATATATAGAAGGTGCACAGTGTCATTCCCATAAACACTAAACCCCATCGTGGTGACACACATGATTCTGAAATAATGCAATAAACATTAATTTAACAACATTACATGTAAGATTAAACCCTAATGTACACAACTGATAAGAAAAAAACTAAGAAAAAACATGTTAAACATCAAAAAAACATCAAATATGAAGTGTCATGCAGGGAATTCTGGGAGTGTCAATTTACAGTTTGTCACTGTAAATTATACAATGACTTTTTCTTTTTCACTTCCAAAAACCATATTTGTAACAGTATTTTACTGTAAAATTACATTAAATGTAATTACATTTATTCACCGAATATAGTATGGAAACTTACTGTTAACCAGTTAACAGGTTTTTACTGTAGCATTTTTACAGTCTTTTACTGTTAAAATCACAATCATTTTTTACAGTGCACAATAACAGACCAGTGTGCAAAACTTTTGAATGTATTTTAAAGAGCCTATGATGCAAACTTTACATATTTCACATACTTTTGAAAATCCAGCGTTTACGTGATTCTGAAAAGTGCTCATTGTCACAGTTGTAAACACAAGCGCTTTTTTCTTCCATGAGGGGGTTTGGCGTCACGGCATCTTTGTTTCTATGTTAAAGAATGCAACACACACATCTCCCGGAAATCCTGTAGAATTCAACCAATCCGATGACGACTTCGAAACTCCTGAAGTGTTTCCAATTTTGTGTGCCGTATGCATCAAACGTTCAGCCAACAAATCCACAGGCACACAAATAGTGTTCGTCAAGGGAATCACACGGGTGACTTGACTAACTATTGATTCCAATGGAGTTTTTGTTAGCATGGTGATATGCTAAAAACAGTGCTCTAGCAAGAAAAAAAAAATGCAAATCATGAGGAATTCGTTCTAGAGGGTGAATAAAAGTGGTCGTATTATCGAATATGATACACACAGGTCCACTTTAGCCTTTATTAACAGTGTTTCTGAATGTAGGTTTGCTAATTCGATTGACCATTACCACTTGAACTAAATTAACAGTCAGTTTGGAAGGTCTTGCATTAGTTTCATTAGTTTATTGAATATGAAACTACACACCTGTACTGAACTGAAGTGCATGCCAAGAAGTCTCTTGAGAACTGCATTGCGTAATCACTGCGAATTTTTATAAGTGCAGCCAGGCTTGCACAATCTTTCATCAGGCAGTTCTCTAAAAAATGTTGAATTATAGTACAATGACTTATCTAAGTGTGCTTTTCTCACTTAGCCAACCATTTTACTTCCAAACTAAGCTTTGAATAGAGAAACGACAAAGCCCGGAGGGACAAAAAGCATTAGAGAAAAGAAATGCATTAACAAGAACACATCTCGCTTTGCTTTGTAATAATGTGTCAAGTAATAAGAGTGGCAGTAAACAAATGTGGCCATTCACACAATGCTCTTTTCATTATTACAATTAATCGCTAATTACAAAACAAAAGGCTTTCGTTATTCATTAGATAACAGCAGCGGGACTGTATGAAAGGTGACATACGGGGTTAAAATGCCCTGATAAGAAATTACAGTCTGCGATACTAATTTTGAAAGCCCTGTGTGACGCCAACAGTCTAGCTGCGATGTTGCCATGACATTTAAAAGGCAAATTGAAGAACTAATTAATGAGCTCAACGGCCAAAACCGTGATAAATTACAAAGATGAATTACACCTCCTGAGGAGAAGACACATATCAGCACTCAAGGCATGGAAGTGTACAGGGAAAAAACTCTGAAACTTGTGATTGCATTTAACGAAAGTGAGGAAAAATCAGTAATTAGGATTTAACAAATAAAATTCAAAGATTTTTGAATGCTTTATGCATAAATTGGCAGTAAATGATGATTTTTTTCTCTACTGCTTTTTATTTGGGAGAAAGGGATGATCAGAAGAAATGGACAGGACCTGAGTTAAATATATGAGTGTCACAGCAAAGGGTCTGAATACTTAGGACCATGTGATATTTCAGTTTTTCTTTTTTAATAAATCTGCAAAAATGTCAACAATTCTGTGTTTTTCTGTCAATATGGGGTGCTGTGTGTACATTAATGAGGAAAAAAGTTAACTTAAATGATTTTAGCAAATGGCTGCAATATAACAAAGAGTGAAAAATTTAAGGGGGTCTGAATACTTTCCGTACCCACTGTATATAAGAAAATAAAAAAAATCCCCCATTTTCTTTTCAAAAGCCAGTAAGATCAAACAAACAGAAACTACAAACAAGCAACAGTTTAAGGTGAATTTTCCACAAGACTCTTTTTATCCGCAAGTGTAAAGTGTCAGTCAAACAAACCAGGACTTCAAATCCCCCATAAAACGTTTCAATTAAAAGTTACTCTGTGCTAAATTAGGTGAGCCACTTTCAGTGACATTTGCTGTAGGTGACAATAAATGCGTCAATCATGTTGTTTTTCTCCTCTTGTAATATTTAGGCTACAGCTGATGGAAAACAGGAAACATTTATCATTGTTTCGTCTTTACTTATTTCATCCATTTGGAAGATATAACAAAGGATTTGCTTAAAAAACAAAGACAAAGTTTTTAAGACATCTTACATGACATCACAACCATAATTTAAAGGACAGTTGACCGAAAAAGTCAACTTTGTCATTTACTCTCCCTCATTTTGTTTGAAAACTTTTATTTGTCTGTAAAACACAAAAGGAGATGATCTGAGGAATGTTCATGTTGCTCTCTTTTAATGAAAGCGGATGGGGACTAGGTCTGTCAAGCTTCAAAATGGACAACAAAGCACCATAAAATTGCTTTAAATTTGTTCTATATGATGTGCACTATGTAAAATGGTCATTATTTTAATGGTAAAAAGTTCCCTTACTCTGTATGGTGAAAAACTGTAATGGGACATTTCACGTTATTTTACAGTAAAATACTTGTAAATTATTAAGAGAAAAAAAGAGAAAAAGTCACCTTATAATTTACAGTGAAAAAAGAGAAATTGACATTCACACGGAAAGCTCACATTTGATTTTTTTTTTTATTGAAATAACTACTGAAATAACTTCTTAACAGGTTGGTTAACAGGTACATTTTAATTTATAAACTTCTGACTGCTGACCCGGAGTGTTAAACTATAATATGCACACACTAAGTAGTGTCCTCACTTCAGCATGATGAGGACAGAACAGATGGAGTGGATGGGAAGCAGTACAGAATGACCCAAACCACAGGAAGCTAGTAGTCAAATAACAGCCTGCAGAGAGAGAGAGCTCGTGAAAGCAGATATGTGCTACACAGGGGCACTTAGGCTCTCTAAGATCATTCCTCTCAGGTGTTAGGTTTTACCGATCCTGGTTAAATTTGGTCTTTCAGCCACATGCTGGAGAGCAGTTCGATCTCTTGCAGTCTGATCTTAATTCAGCAACCAAAGAAAGCAACAACGGAAAGAGAAAGCAAGCAAGCGAGACCTCTGATATGGGCACCAGCTTCAGGGAAAGTGGAAGTTTAAATAATTGCTTGTTGCTATCACAATTGCCGGTTTTGATCTGGTTCAGTAGATTGCAAGTGAACTTTGCAAGAGCTGGGTTATATAGCTTTATGTGTGATATTTTGCACACTTTATGTGACCCATGAACACAAGAGTTAAACCTCATTAAAATGTTGATTAATTGGAAGGTTTGCATTATCACTCTAAAATTTTCATGGAATTATTCATGTGACATTTTGGATGCTTAAAATAAAACTATATGTAGGTAAATATTGCTGCTAATATACAGTGGTGTGAAAAAGTGTTGGCCCCCTTCCTGATTTCTTATTTTCTTGCGTGTTTGTCACACTTTAATGTTTCAGATCATCAAACAAATTGAAATATTAGTCAAAGATAAGACAAGTAAACACAACATGCAGTTTTTAAATGAAGGTTTTTATTATTAAGGGAAAACAAAATCCAAAACTACATGGCCCTGTGTGAAGAAGTGTTTACCCCCCTGTTCAAACTGTGGTTTATCACACCTGGGTTCAATTTCTCTAGCCACACCTAGGCTTGATTACTGCCACACCTGTTCGCAATCAAGGAATTACAACAATTCTGCATAGACGAGTGGACCAAAATTCCTCCACAGCGCTGTAACAGACTCATTGCAAGTTATCGCAAACGCTTGATTGCAGTTGTTGCTGCTAAGGGTGGCCCAACCAGTTATTAGGTTTTTTCACTTTTTCACACAGGGCCATGTAGTTTTGTATTTTGTTTTCCCTTAATAATAAAAACCTTCATTTAAAAACTGCATGTTATGTTTTACTTGTGTTATCTTTGACTAATATTTAAATTAGTTTGATGATCTGAAACATTAAAGTGTGACAAACATGCAAAAAAATAAGAAATCAGGAAAGAGGCCAACACTTTTTCACACCACTGTATGTTGTTCTACTGGTGCATAACTAAAAATAAAAATAACTATTTTCTATTTTAAAATGTAATTTATTCCTGTGATGCAAAGCTGTCAGCATCATTACTCCAGTCTTCAGTGTTCCATGATCCTTCAGAAATCATTTTAATATGATTATTTGATGCTCAAGAAATTTCTTACTATTATCAATGTTGAAAACAGTTGTGCTGCTTTGTATTTTTGTAGTGTATCTTAGTATTTTGTTTGAATTTTTTTTATAACATTGTAAAGTATTTAATTTAATACTCTGTCACTTTAATTTAATTTAAGTCAATTTAATGCATCCTTACTGAATAAAATGTTTTCTTAAAAAAAAAAATCTTATTGACCACAAACGTAATACATAAAAACTTTTTACCACAAACTCTCTAGACTAAGAAGTTTAGCAAGCTCTTTTCTTTATTTCCTTTTTTTATTTCCAGTAAAACTCACTTTTAGCAAAGCTCAAAAGACAATATGGCTCTGAGAATTGGGGTTAATAAAAGCTGGGTGGATGAGATATGAAGATATTTACCTTCCATCTGCTCTTGCTTCAACCATGAGGGGATTCAACCCAAGAATATTTGATTAAATTCAGGCCATTAATGGCATTACATCACATTACATATCCTGCAGTGCGACACGTGGAATCCATTACATGTGAAAATGACTTATCTTTGAGTGCTCCAACCTGTTTGTGTCCATGTATCCTTTATATCCTTAATGAAGGATACAATTATGAAAGACCATGAAAACAGCTTTAAAAAAAATAAAGTACACTGATCAATCATGCACAATAATACCAGGGACATTAACTGTAGTAACTTAAGAAAGAATTTATCTTTAGCCTTCAGACACACCATGTCTGACAGAAACCAGATCCTGGACTCAAAGAAATGGAGAATCACTGTAAAATAATGTTATGAGTGCCTTGGTTTAAGACAAATCTGAAGTAATACATTTAATTAAATGTTAAGAGGTGAGGGAGATGTAAACAACATCAAACCAACAGTAACAGTGTTGAATATGCTAAACTACACCACTAAAAATTCACTTCGTGTCGTTATAGGCCTACTGCAGGTCAGCATTTAGAAGAAGAAATTCATCTGAAGGAGAAAAGATAAAGTTCACCATAACAAAATTGCTTAAATATTTTTTTTCCACCTACAGCAAAACCAGTTATAATGCAGGTTCACCCTAAAACATGTATTTTTGCTGCTGTCCATTTAAAGGGTTAGTTCACACAAAAATGAAAATTAGCCTTTGTTTTACTCACCCTCGAAGCATCCTAGGTGTATAAGACTTTCTTTTTTCAGACGAATCCAGTCGGAGTTGTATTAAAAATTTTCCTGGCTATTCCGAGCTCTATCATTACAGTCAGCAGGTGTTTCTGTTGAACAGTCCACAAGTCGTCAAATATGTCATCTGCCGGAAAAGCTTCCGTGTATGACAGAAACCGGAAGTGAGAGGAAAGTGTTTATTACGTTTGAAATATGTATATTTTTCTTACAAAAACGCATGGATTCGCTACAGGAGGCCATTATTCACCCCCCGGGGCCATGTGAGGTATGTTTTATTATGGATGCGCGCGCTTTATTTGACGACTTGTGGACTGTTCAACTGCAACACCCGCTAACTGCAATGACAGAGCTTGGAAGAGCCAGGACAATTTTTAATATAACTCCGACTGGATTCGTCTGAAAGAAGAAAGTCATATACACCTAGGATGCCTCGAGGGTGAGTTAAACACAGGCTAATTTTAATTTTTGAGTGAACATACTAAGGCTACGTCCACACAAAGCCAGAGCTTTCCCTATCCGATCTTTTTTTTCACCTCATCTCAAGAAATATCTGTGTCCACACGAAGCCGACACAAAACAATGTAGTATACATGCCAGACCAGTATGTGGCGCTGTAATTCTGCCACAGAGATACACTAAAAACGGAGAAGAAGACTTGGACTATGTGCATAAACCTTGCGCGCGGTATACAAACGAACATGGAACAATACATGTATAAATCTGTGTTAATGTTACTTAATAAAAAGACAATCGTTCAGTGTTTGTTCATGTTTTTGTTGCTGTTACGTGACGTAGCGGTGTCTGACTAGGGGCGAGACGTGGGCTGATGACGTCATCGTTTCAGAAAATATACGGATTCGCTGTCCACATGAAAACGCAAGGGCGGCGTTTTCAGATTTATCCACTCGGGGACCCGGTTTAAAAAAATATCGGTTTCACTCTCCCAAAACGCCGGATCTGTCTGGACGAAACGCCTATATGATACAAAATGTATGCGTATACAGCTAAACGCATCTCTGTGTGGATGGGGCCTACGTTTTTAGCTATATAAACTAAATTATATGGAGTAATACGAGTATCTAATTTAATCCTGCTCATTTTACTTGAACAAAATGCATTCATTTTGGCTAACCTCTTTGACGCTGAAACTACAACGTTTACAATGTTTGACAAACGTCCTTCACATCTTACTCTTATCGTAAAAAAAGGAATAATAATAATAATGCTATTATTATTATCATTATTATTATTATTATTATCATCATCATCATCAACAATATTTTAGATTAATTGTATCTATGGTTACATAGTAACTTTAAAAGAGTTATTTCAAAAGCTCAAGGGAAAAGTCTTCAGATATACGCACACCTACACAGTCGCAGTGAGGAATGATGTAAGTTCAGGGAGTGAGGAGCATCAGCGCTCAGGTAAGGTGGGGGGATCTTGATGTCCTTCCTGGCTGGTGGGAGTCTGAGAACATAACCGTCTTGAATTCAAGGCTTAGTACATAAGGATTGAGTAAATGAAGATGTAATTACTTATTCAAAAGCTGCTTCAGCTAGATGTTTCCTCCATCCAGCAGCTCTGAGACCAGCTTCCCTTTATCTAAACATTCATGCACCTGAAAAAAAGTGGCAAATGCGAGTACTGAGTTTCCTGCTAGTGCCCATGGTCTTAGATGTGGACAGAAGCTCTGATGCCATTTAAATGGCTCTTTGCTCTGAGGGAACATCATGCTCCATTACATCCAGATTCATTATTTTAGTTCAATACTCTGTTTTTTCCCCCCTCTCACTTTTTCTCTCATTTGTGGAACTGGATGTACTGTAGCAGACATCAATTCGAGGTAGACTGATGGGAAACGTCTGATACGATCAGGAGTACAGAGAGAGGAACTGCTGGCCGTGCTGTACAGGAGATATCAAGGCGAGGAAGAGAATTAGAGACGGAGAGAGTCAGAGAGACAGAGGGTGACCAGAATGAATTGAACAGCAGATAATGGTGACAGGACGGGAATGAGATATTGGAGTGTTGATATTTAGAAAATTGGAGAAGAGGAGTCAAAAAATGTCAAGTAAACAGGAATCAAAATTGGTCATATTTACTTCAATATATGTTCCTGATCTTATTGCGCATGATTCATTGGTTCACGTTATTTCAATGAAAAGTACAATTCAATCAATTGTATATGAATAAGATGTCCCTGTCTATGGAATTTATTTTACTTATGTAAAATAGAATGAAAGGGTTTTTGTTTTGTTTTTTTACTTTAAAGTCTAGTGTTATTTTAGTATTATTTACAGAATATACTATAAGTATTTTTAAATATATTTTAAACTAGTTTTTTAATATTTTAAATTTGTAATTAAATTTTAGTTTAAGTTTTAGTAATTTATTTTATATATATATATATATATATATATATATAATAATGTTTTATTTCTATAGCGCCTTTCCAAAGCCCAAGTTAATTTGACAAAGTTAGAGAAAAAATTTATGTATAAATAGTTTTTGTTAATATTTTGAATTAGATTTCATTTTTATATTGTCTGTTTTCATTTTATTTGTTCATTTTATAGTTTTAGTCATCTTGTTGTGTTTTGCCAGTTTTATTAGTTATTTTTTATATATATATATATATATATATATATATATATATATATATATATATATATATATAATTTTACTTAAACTAAAACCTTTTTCATAACTTTTTTAATTTTATCTAAAATTTCAATTTAAGAAAACAATTTGTAGTAGTCTGTCTTAATAATAAAAAGCCTGCTAAAGTAAGCATAAATCAAATTAACTCCATTTACTGTTTAAAAGCACTTTCTGGTCCTAATGTGAATAATTCATCAGTGCATGTTATTCTGACTAAAAATCTATTTTATCTTTATAATCTTTTATCAAAATTAAACAACCTTCCTGTTCTGCTGATGCCACTGTGGCCACCCAGACTACTGGATAAAAGTTAACCAATCACCAAATAGCTATTTAGGCATTTGTTTTAACTCCATCCTCATATTTAATGCCCACTTTGTACAATCAAATCAGTTCCCACGCCACATTTTTGAATATAAAGTACATCACATAATAAAAAAATTGTTTGAAATTGTTTGTAAACATGCTCCTGTAAGTTATTACGTCTATCAAAATAACATCATACTCTCAATTGCATCTTCCAAAATGACTTATTAATACCTAAACCAACTGTCTTCATGTCGGACTAAAAATCTATTTTATCTTTATAATCTTTTATCAAAATTAAACAACCTTCCTGTTCTGCTGATGCCACTGTGGCCACCCAGACTACTGGATAAAAGTTAACCAATCACCAAATAGCTATTTAGGCATTTGTTTTAACTCCATCCTCATATTTAATGCCCACTTTGTACAATCAAATCAGTTCCCACGCCACATTTTTGAATATAAAGTACATCACATAATAAAATAATTGTTTGAAATATAGTTTCATAGTTTGTAAACATGCTCCTGTAAATTATTACGTCTATCAAAATAACATCATACTCTCAATTGCATCTTCCAAAATGACTTATTAATACCTAAACCAACTGTCTTCATGTCATGTGAATAGAGATGTGCGTGAATTGCCCACATGCTGATCTTCTTTCCCACTCCGAACGACAATTTTGTCTTAATCCCCTCCGGCCTTCACACCCCAATCAAATCCACTGGCTGGCCATGAGTCTCTCTTTCTCTTTGTTTAATTAAAACTGTGACAAGAACCAGTGACAGAGGAGGGAGGGTGCAATTTATAAAAGTGACATCTTTCTGCATGTGGCTGAAGGTTGATGCGTTTAGCACTTAGCATAATTAAAAGCGTGAACAAGGACACACCAGCTGCTGGGGTTATAGATTGAGACCTCAGGTTTTCAGAAAGGCAGGAAGTGGACGAGAACATGCTTCACGAAAGGCCTTATGAGATGATTTGTGGCACAGAGCAAAACTACACAAAACTATGCTCCAAAAACTATAGTGAGCTGCCAAACAGATTGACATTAATGATTCAAGCTAACACAGCAAAACAATACTAGGTTTTTCATAGAAATAATTGGAAAAGTAATGTAATATAATTGCATTCAATGCATCTGAAATTACATCTTTTCTGCTTTTGTAACTAAAACTCGACATACTCAACTGATTTTTCAACTGTCTGACATTAGCATGTTGATAAGCTAATGCTGCATAAAATAAATAAATAAATAGGTTTTGAAACAGTAATGTAATGTGATGTGATTAGGTTAGCCTATGTGATGTATATTCTTCTTTGTTTTTGTAGCCAAAGCTCAACTTAGAACTCAGTTTCAACTGTCTGACATTAGCATGTTGCTAAGCTAATGCTGCAAAAAATGCACAGTATCGTAATTACATTATTTGCCTTTGAAATTAGTTTTGTGCTTATGTAACCTAAACATGACTTAAGACTGATTTTTAATAGTTTGATATTAGCATGTTGCTAAGCGAACACTGTAAAAAATGCTACATTAAAAAAAAAAAATAAATAAAAAGGTTTTGGAACAGTAATTACGATTATAAATAAATAGGTTTTGAAACAGTAATGTAATGTGATGTGATTAGGTTAGCCTATGTGATGTATATTCTTCTTTGTTTTTGTAGCCAAAGCTCAACTTAGAACTCAGTTTCAACTGTCTGACATTAGCATGTTGCTAAGCTAATGCTGCAAAAAATGCACAGTATCGTAATTACATTATTTTGCTTATGTAACCTAAACATGACTTAAGACTGATTTTTAATAGTTTGATATTAGCATGTTGCTAAGCGAACACTGTAAAAAATGCTACATTTAAAAAAAATAAATAAATAAAAAGGTTTTGGAACAGTAATTACGATCTTTGCCTCCAAAAATAGTTTTTTTTTCCTGCTTATGTAGCCAAAACTTGATTTACAGCTGATTTATCAATAATTTGATGTTAGCATGTTGCTAAGCTAATGCTGTAAAAAATGCTGCATTTAAAAAAATAAATAAATAAAAAGGTTTTGGAACAGTAATTACGATCTTTGCCTCCAAAAATAGTTTTTTTTTCTGCTTATGTAGCCAAAACTTGATTTACAGCTGATTTATCAATAATTTGATGTTAGCATGTTGCTAAGCTAATGCTGTAAAAAATGCTGCATTTAAAAAAATAAATAAATATAAAGGTTTTGGAACAGTAAAGTAATTACGATCTTTGCCTCCAAAATAGTTTCTTTTTTCTGCTTATGTAGCCAAAACTTGATTTACAGCTGATTTATCAATATTTAGATGTTAGCATGTTGCTAAGCTAATGCTGTAAAAAATGCTGCATTTAAAAAAATAAATAAATATAAAGGTTTTGGAACAGTAAAGTAATTACGATCTTTGCCTCCAAAAATAGTTTTTTTTTCTGCTTATGTAGCCAAAACTTGATTTACAGCTGATTTATCAATATTTAGATGTTAGCATGTTGCTAAGCTAATGCTGCAAAAATATTATATAATTTTGTATCAAATTGATTAGGATTTGGAACAGTAATGGAACAATGTCATTATTTACATCTGAAATTAGTTTTCTGTTCTGTTTATGTAACCAAAACTCGACTTAAAACTGATTTTAGTAGTTAGCATACAATCACATATCGCTAAATTAATGCTGCATATTGGGATAAAAAAAAATCAACTTTTCTTTTTTTCTTTTGGAATTAATTTCAGCTGAGCTTATTACAATGTGATCTACAAAGTTGTGAATGCCATTTGATGTTATCTTCAAGAAGCGAAACCATATAGATATTAAAATCACAATGAACTTTCCATATTATGCCAATTATTGAACTGCTCTCTTTTTTATTCAAGTCCCAGTGTGTCTTGCAGACAGTTTCAATAAGCTATTATTATAATGTAATAATGGCAATTAATGATGCCAATCGACAATTTCAGACAAGAAAACACTGTGCAACTGTACTGCTGGCTAAGACTGATTTTGCTTTTCAAGGATGGCATATCTGCAGTCGGCAACTCACTTTAATCATCTTCAAGACACAGTTTCTTAGTATTGATTTTGAGGGGGTGGCAGGAGGCAGATGTGGTGCAAACAAGCGAGACATTGAATAACTATCAAATAGAGCCGGACTGATAGAAGCGGAAACTAAAGAGGAGGAAGACTGCTTTTCTGGAGTGCTCTCTTGCGCTCAGGAGAGAGCATCTGTTGCGGTATCAAAGGTTGAGAATCCTACTATCATTGGCTTTTCATGCTGTTTTTAACAGATGGGATCACTATTTAGATATGGCTTCTTCTGTCTATCTTGACAAGTGTTTTTAATCTAAAATTCTGGTTATTATGGAGAATTCTTTTGACGTTCTAATAGTCAGAAATAACTTGAAAGCAGCATTAAGACAAAAGTTGTTAAATTCTACTCATTATTCTTTAAATTTTGATGTTAGCATGTTGCTAAGCTAATGCTGTAAAAAATGCTGCATTTAAAAAAATAAATAAATATAAAGGTTTTGGAACAGTAAAGTAATTACGATCTTTGCCTCCAAAATAGTTTCTTTTTTCTGCTTATGTAGCCAAAACTTGATTTACAGCTGATTTATCAATAATTTGATGTTAGCATGTTGCTAAGCTAATGCTGTAAAAAATGCTGCATTTAAAAAAATAAATAAATATAAAGGTTTTGGAACAGTAAAGTAATTACGATCTTTGCCTCCAAAATAGTTTCTTTTTTCTGCTTATGTAGCCAAAACTTGATTTACAGCTGATTTATCAATATTTTGATGTTAGCATGTTGCTAAGCTAATGCTGCAAAAATATTATATAATTTTGTATCAAATTGATTAGGATTTGGAACAGTAATGGAACAATGTCATTATTTACATCTGAAATTAGTTTTCTGTTCTGTTTATGTAACCAAAACTCGACTTAAAACTGATTTTAGTAGTTAGCATACAATCACATATCGCTAAATTAATGCTGCATATTGGGATTAAAAAAAAATCAACTTTTCTTTTTTTCTTTTGGAATTAATTTCAGCTGAGCTTATTACAATGTGATCTACAAAGTTGTGAATGCCATTTGATGTTATCTTCAAGAAGCGAAACCATATAGATATTAAAATCACAATGAACTTTCCATATTATGCCAATTATTGAACTGCTCTCTTTTTTTATTCAAGTCCCAGTGTGTCTTGCAGACAGTTTCAATAAGCTATTATTATAATGTAATAATGGCAATTAATGATGCCAATCGACAATTTCAGACAAGAAAACACTGTGCAACTGTACTGCTGGCTAAGACTGATTTTGCTTTTCAAGGATGGCATATCTGCAGTCGGCAACTCACTTTAATCATCTTCAAGACACAGTTTCTTAGTATTGATTTTGAGGGGGTGGCAGGAGGCAGATGTGGTGCAAACAAGCGAGACATTGAATAACTATCAAATAGAGCCGGACTGATAGAAGCGGAAACTAAAGAGGAGGAAGACTGCTTTTCTGGGGTGCTCTCTTGCGCTCAGGAGAGAGCATCTGTTGCGGTATCAAAGGTTGAGAATCCTACTATCATTGGCTTTTCATGCTGTTTTTAACAGATGGGATCACTATTTAGATATGGCTTCTTCTGTCTATCTTGACAAGTGTTTTTAATCTAAAATTCTGGTTATTATGGAGAATTCTTTTGACGTTCTAATAGTCAGAAATAACTTGAAAGCAGCATTAAGACAAAAGTTGTTAAATTCTACTCATTATTCTTTAAATTAAAAAAAAGGTTATAGCGAGGCAATTACAATTAAAGTAAATGGTCCAATTTTTTAAGAAATTAAAAAGCAGAAAGGCAAAACTTAGGCTATTTTATAAAAGCCTTTACATAAATGTTTCTGTTAAAGTTCGTGTGTTATTTGAGCTGTAAAGCTGTTTAAATAATCATTTTAACAGTCGTTTTAGTATTTATGGTGTTACAGTGTCATGGCAACAAAGCAAAATTGGATAAAATATAATACAGGAAAGGTTAGTAAGCAATTTTTTACACTAAAATGATGTTACCACACATTTTCTTTGTATCTTACTTTAGTACAGTATTACTTTAGTATTGAGATACTATTATAGTTATAATGTATTAATATTTTATTATATTTATTATAAGTTTTTATTTTTCTCATTTTGATTTTAAACGTTTTAGTAATTGTCATTTTTAGAAGGTTTGTTTTTTTTTAAATTCAGTTTTACTTATTTTAGTACAAATTAAATTACATTAAAATGAGATTTGACATTTTTAATATTTTATTTTATTTCAGTTAATATTCATTTTATTTCAAGTAATATATTTTTTAATGGTTTTAGATTTAGTTAACTATAATAACCCTGGTTATATTGTTGAAAAAGTGAGTAATGTTTACGCATTGGCCCCATTCACATCCATTGTCAGGTCCTCACTGTAACCTCAATCTTTCTTTTTTAAAGAAACTGAATGACAAGTGGAAATGTATTTTGTGCTAATCAACAGTATGCCACAAATCGTGTTGAATGAACTTAGCTTGCACTGAACCTGGAATATTCCTTTAAATGCATCTAAGAAGAACAATATTTTATTATATTTATTATAAGTTTTTATTTTTCTCATTTTGATTTTAAACGTTTTAGTAATTGTCATTTTTAGAAGGTTTGTTTTTTTTTAAATTCAGTTTTACTTATTTTAGTACAAATTAAATTACATTAAAATGAGATTTGACGTTTTTAATATTTTATTTTATTTCAGTTAATATTCATTTTATTTCAAGTAATATATTTTTTAATGGTTTTAGATTTAGTTAACTATAATAACCCTGGTTATATTGTTGAAAAAGTGAGTAATGTTTAAGCATTGGCCCCATTCACATCCATTGTCAGGTCCTCACTGTAACCTCAATCTTTCTTTTTTAAAGAAACTGAATGACAAGTGGAAATGTATTGTATGCCACAAATCGTGTTGAATGAACTTAGCTTGCACTGAACCTGGAATATTCCTTTAAATGCATCTAAGAAGAACAACACAACAGTGGCTTAAGGACCCCATGACATTTATATTTGACCAACAGATTCAAAGTGATTGAGTACAAACTCCTGCCCCCGTACATGATCAGGAACCATATGACACATGTCACCCCCCAACAGAGACGTCTCTAAAACATTCTGCCTGAGAGCAATATCCCTCTCAGCTCCTGCTGTCTGGCCCTGATGAGCTCTCAGCAGTGGGGCCAAATAAGACGGCATAAAATAAAGCACTGAGGAGGCATGTGTGCTTAAATATAACACTGCATGTGCTGGAGTGAGAAGAGATAATAGTTACCACTGACGATTTCTGTTCCTTTCACACTATATTGCAGTCTGGATAACATTCATCACCATTTGCAGCATGCAGACAATAGACTGGATGATGTACAATGCATGCTTTAATGGAGTTATAATCCTCTGCTGCCTTCCCAGTAGCATATTATTACTGAGAACCACAAAAGACTAATGAGGCACAAGCGAATCAGTGGTTTACAGCCAAGATATTTACATTTATTTTATATATATTTTCATACAGTTTTTTTTTTTTCAATTTTAGTTTTTTTTTTTTTAGCAAATCTCAAAAATAATATCAATTTTTAATGGCACATAATCATTCACTTGTAGCATTTAAAATGTCTGATTTTAGCTTTTAATCTTCTATTTTAAGTCTTTTTTAAATCTTTTTCTTTTTTTATTTACAAAAATGTTGTATAATTTTAATGTCATCCATTTGTTGGGTTAGCATTTTATATTTAATAATTTATTTAGAAAAAGTTGTAGAGAACTTTAATATCATTCATTTGTCAAGTTATAGGCCACAACATTTTTATAAAAAAAAAAAACCTGTATTGAACCTTAATAATATCCATTTGTCAGGCTATCGGCCATAATATTTTATTTTTATTTTATTTACAAAAATATATATATCGTACAGAATTGTATTTATTAATTAATTAATTTATTGGTAAAAATATAGAATTTTATTATTGTCCATGTTATCGCCATAACATAATTTTCAATTAAAATAATACTGAATTTTAATATCATCCATTTTTCAGTTAAAGGCCAACATGAAAATAAGTAAGTGCTTATTGATGTCCAGAATTTTAATATTGGTTCATCCTTCATTTAAACACTTTGAAAACTCTCAAAAAGATTAGAAATTAGTAATTATTTTCCCACAATATCAATAAACGTTTACACTTGAGTGGAGCATGCTAGATGGTTGCTAGGTGGCTGCTTATTGGCATAAGTCAAAAGAGCCCTAGATACGGCTCAATTCTCTCCCTTAATGTAAGTCTATGGAATTTTTTGAGCCAAATCGTAAGTCTTATCGATTGGAAGAGTTAAGCACACTTCTTCTCAACAGGCCACATGATTTTAGGTATCATTTACATCCTTTGCACACATCCATAAACCTATGTATGTGCATTAGTAAGAGAAACACTTACCTTAGCCTTAACAAGATCCAATTTAAAAACTGAACGAGGTCTCAAGCAATAAATAAATAAATAAAAAACTTAAGTACAATAGTTTTTGGCAACAAATAAATAATACTTTTTTCCTGCAGTATTTCACACCCTGAGCTGTGAAAAAGTAAATCGACCTTTTCAGTAAAAAGCAGTTTACAAGCGCCACCACTTCTAACATATAAAGGTCTACTAACTTTAATGTTTATGCCATTTCATGAGAAACCTCTCGCAAACAGCGGAACACAGAGCCTGGAAATGTCTTCGCCTTAACGCTAATACATATTAATCCATTTTACGGCGTAGCGCTTACTCTCCGACATTAAGTTTCAGAGGCCTTGCAATCCGCGCCCTGCTCAATAGCTGTGGTTTATGACGGCACTTCATATAGATTTCTGAGGTGAAACTGGAGATTTAATTACAAAAAAATGCATTAAGAGTCTTTTTCCAATAACCTCCAATGCACTCTGGCCGTCAGAACGGCTGCCTTCCGTGGCCTTGTGTCGTTAACTATTATTGAGCTTATTACATCAATGTTTCCGGTCCATTCTGCCCTCTTCAGGAATACGCTATGACTGGTTTACAGTTGGAAAGTTTCTAATCAGCCCCATTCCAGAACTGACCTCCACGAGCTCTGCAGAGTCAGGAGCGCAAGGGCCATCTTTCTTCCTCTAAGCTATTAGTCAAAGTCACGTTAGCCCATATTTCACCTTGGCCTCCAGCAGCTGGCCTGAACAGCAGTCTTCTTTGGAAAAAGAAACGGATGAACGAGCGCAAATCAATTAGTTACTTACAGAGGGAGGTCGGGTTGGATGTGTATGAAACTGTAATTGTGTGGAATGTCAAATATGGTTGGGAATAACGCCTGCTAAAACTGGCAATGTAGTAGCAGAGTAAACAAATCTTCTCAGGTGCGTCTTTACTAGATGAAATGATACTGTACATACTACTGTATATTACAATCATTTCTTAAAACACCTTTACTTAATGATATGATAACTGGAGTTTGTTTATTAGTTTTGACTTTTCAAATTGATCAAATTATTACATTTTTGTGATGAAATTAATAGAATGTATCCGTTTCACCGAGTTCACACTTGTCAACGGTCCATGGTATTACTTAACTTATTTATTAATATTAATTATATTTTATTAATATTATAAATGAATACTTTTAATTAATTTCTATTATAAATGTATATAAATTAACATATTAATATTAATATTTTATTAATATACTTTAAATAAATAAATAAATAATTGGTTCTAATACATTTTTTAAATGTTATATAATTTATAATCAACTTTCATATAAAATAGTATTTTTATTATAAATAACTTAATGATATATATATATATATATATATATATATATATATATATATATATGTTATATATAACACCATTTTATTACTATAAATGGAGGTCATGTATGGACCTCCATTTATAATATTAAAATAATGTTATTAAATTGTAATATTATTATTATTCAATAAAAAAAACGATGATATGGTGACTGACGTTTGTTAAAAATGCATTAATTGATAGTTTTAACCTTTCAAATGTATCAAATTATCAAACTTTTGTGATGAAATTTAATATAATTTATCAGTTTTCACACTTGTCAGTCATCCATGATATTACTTAACTTATCTATTAATATTAATTATATTGTATTGTTTTATTTTATAAATGAATAATCCTAATTAAATTTAAAATGTTAAATAATTTATACTGTATGTTATATGAATTGTATCATTTATACAATTATCAGTTATAAATTTATATTATACTATTATATAATGAGGTAAATGTGTGTGTGTGTAAAATGATGTAAATTATATAAAATTATATGCTATTTGCTTTTTTCATATTTTTACAATGAATAATTTAATGTTATATGTTATAAACAAATACAAACATAGCCTGGACTGTCAAATAGGATAGTAGGGCTGGATAAATAATATTGATATCTCGATTTTAATCGATTCTCATTTTTACGGAACGATATCGATTCTTAAATCCCAAGAATCGATTAGTCTAGCCTGTTTTCAGTTAATGGAGGCAACATTGAAGGGCACTTCCCATCCAATGAATCGCAATAAGCATTGTGCTTGGGTACTTTTAATATGAAACAAAGTCTCAGATTTCAAATTCTGTCTATTGTATTGCAGTATTCAAACAATAAATGCCGTTTTGGCGCTGTTTAAAGGGGTCATATGATGCGATTAAAATTTTTCCTTTCTCTTTGGAGTGTTACAAGCTCTTGGTGCATAAAGAAGATCTGTAAAGTTGCAAAGACTAAAGTCTCAAATCCAAAGAGATATTCTTTATAAAAGTTAAGACTTGTCCATGCCCTCCTAAAACACCTCGTTTAAACACGCCCCCTCACATGTCTACATCACTGTGTGGGAAGATTTGCATAACGCCGCTAAAATGTTCATGCAAAGAAAGAAGGCGTAACTTTTATTCTCGCTGTAGTATTGTTGCCGCCGCAGACATGTCGGGAAGGCGCTGTGTTTCGTTGTGAAAGTGAAACTACTTTGTTTGGCCTTCCAAAAGAGGACGATATCCGCTTTGTCATGCCTAGAGCTGATCCATGCTGGTCGCTGAGGAAAAACATAAACTTTGCGCTGTCAATCGCCGGATCGGCTTTCACCGTGGACAAAGCGGAGTCCAGCCCGGGGTCGTCACGTGGTTGCGCAAGCCTCTTTCGTCGAATCCGCCGGGTGCCGCTCACTCAAGCCGCTGTTTCGTTGTGAAAGCGAAACTACTTTGTTTGGCCTTCCAAAAGAGGACATAATGTTTCTATAAAGTGGGGCAGTTCCAACTTTGCAAGGACAGTCTGGCGCTTCTGACTCACAGCCTGTAAGTACGTTTTTTATATTTAAAGAATTTGCCACTGATGATTCAAACGCGAGTTTGAGCAGTGTAGAGTAGAGCTTATAGTTTGTCATTTCTCCGATCACAAATGCAGACATGGTTTTATGTTTACGCGGCGCAATACGCAACTCAAAGCGTAAAAACACAGTATTACATTACTGTCATTACAATCAGTAATTATGTCCCCACTGGATGCAACAAATGCCTCGTTTGTAATGGGTTTTATTGGTTTTGTCTCGTCGCGCCGGACACATGGAAACCATAGACTGTATGATGGAAACACAGTATGGTAAGGGGCGTAACATTTCTGTCACACGCTTGAGGTATTCGGCCAATCACAATGCACTGGATAGCTGGCCAATCAGAGCACACCTAGCTTTTCAGACCGATGAGCTTTGTAAAAATCGACGCGTTTCAGAAAGGCGGGGTATAGAGGAGAAACAATAATGTACATTGTGTGGAAAATAATGTGTTTTTTGAACCTTAAGCCGCATAAAAACATTGCATTACACCAAATACACAAAATAATGTTCTTTTTAGCAACATCATATGACCTCTTTAATGTGTAGCGAGAGATCGCTGTAGTGCCACAGTTCAACAGAAGCAGCAGCGCGAGGCGCACGTGAACTGATCATCTCCTCCACATTAATACCAGTTTCAGCACAAAATAAACATGACTAAACATCCGAAGGTAAGTTAAAAGAAAGAGTACAACTTTACAATCTGTATCCTGTCTCATGTAATCGCTCAATCAGAGTTTCAGCCACGCAAAGACCTCAATATAACGGCTTGTAAGCCAGGTTTCTATCCAAAGTTGCAAATTTAACTTGTGCTCAAAACTGTAATATCGCATAAAACATTTGCGAACAAGCATCGTTTCCATTCAACAAGTCAAAGAGAACAAAATCGTCACTTCCTGATAAACTAGCACTATAAATAGGAGTAGGAAAGTAGGAGAATATAATAATTTTCATATATAATAAATTACTTGACCCTCAGAGCGAGCAGACGAAACACAATAAATGCGGTCATTGCTTTCGGAGGTGGATGCTGCTGTTTGGGAACGCAGTTGTGTAAGACATTGCTTGTGCATTTCCGAATAACCATAACAACATTTCAGATGCTGTGGAATGAGATCGGTCCGCCGGTTAGTCAGGTTTTGCCGTCCCATAGCGCAAAGTCACATTACTTTTTTTGATGCGCTTGGAGGATTTTATTCGCAAAATGCATTTCCATCTCCCATTATTCGCATCAACCCTTTTTCCCATAAGCCAAAAACCACCTCAAGCGAGTGTAAAAACGTTTTGCGAATTAAGGGATTTTTATTCGAAATTTGCCGTTTCCATCACTCATTTCTCATGCGATACTTCAAAATGCACATTAAAATAAGGTGATGGAAACATAGCTAATGTCACGTAACGTCACGTTTACCTCAGAAAAAACATATTCGATAACTATAAACTCATTAATCAGCTAGAAAAATAAACTGCAGAGAGGGGCATTTTGCTAAATATATGCACTATATAACATATACATTATAATTTTTACTGTTCTTCAATGTTTAATTTATGTTTGAATAAATCCATCAAGTTTTTATGACAGCCACCATTTAAATGTTTATATTTAAAAAAAGCGATTTGAAGTAGAAATATTATGCAATTTTAACTTTATTATTTTAAAAACTTCATTATGTGTAATTTTAGCAGTTGTACTACAAATCAGTCAATTTTAACCTTCAATATTATAGTAATGTAATACCAACTGACTCTCATGTATATTTTACAGCATTAGTTGAGAGATTTTTTTCCTTGAGAAAATTTGGCATGTACTGTACCTGATATGTATCTAAAATAATAGATATTGAATCGAATTGGTAATCGAATCGAAAGCTTGTGAATGAGAATCGAATCGAATCGTGAAATTTGTGTCAAAACCCAGCCCTAGTGTGCTAATGCGAAAAGAACTTGTGTTTTACATTACATAATGGCCATCCAATTTAGAGACAAAAAAAAGAAAGAAAGAAAAACTGGTGGTCTCCCATACTGACTGTTCAATGACTAGGACAGATGCACAGTTGCTGTTGAAGCTCATACAGTATACCAAAAACGTAGCACATATATATATAACCTACATCAAACCAAGAGAAGGAGCAATTCAGCACACATCAAATCTTTTGGCAAGTCGAAAAAGAGGTAATGCGGCAGAGAAGCCTGAGCATTGGCTTTTCACTCCAAAAACAAGAACCTGAAGCAGTATGCAGTATTTAGATTTAACCTAAAACGCAATTAAGAGACTTTCTGTCCACAAAGATAATGCACTAATTAAATTCAATGCATTCAAAGTAATAACCAGTTTGAGATAATTCCATTGCAGAGGAAGACATTTGGAGTCCCAGCAAAACGTAGCACATATATATATAACCTACATCAAACCAAGAGAAGGAGCAATTCAGCACACATCAAATCTTTTGGCAAGTCGAAAAAGAGGTAATGCGGCAGAGAAGCCTGAGCATTGGCTTTTCACTCCAAAAACAAGAACCTGAAGCAGTATGCAGTATTTAGATTTAACCTAAAACGCAATTAAGAGACTTTGTCCACAAAGATAATGCACTAATTAAATTCAATGCATTCAAAGTAATAACCAGTTTGAGATAATTCCATTGCAGAGGAAGACATTTGGAGTCCCAGAAAATGAAAAAAGGCAATAAATAAATTACCCACTATTAAAAACATTTTGCATATTGACTAGAAATTAGGAAGTGAGCAGCAATCAAGACGCATACTGCAGTACGAACGTGGATGTTCCTGCCTTCCCTCAACAGGTTACCCTAGCAACAATATGAGAGTCAGAGACAGCTGAATGAGGAGAGGGAACAGACAGTATAGATACACTCGTGCTTGACAAATACAACACTAATGATACATTAGAAAGTCCAAACACCACATGTGGAGATGTGGAGCACAATTCTATGGATTCAGTTTTTACTGATAGATTTGAGGGGGGTTCTTTTATTTATCTTTAGATGTTTATTTTCATTGCCAATTATATTACATTTCTATTTCATTTAACATAAAATGTAATGCATTGGAGCTAAAATAAAACTGCAAGTATGGCAGAATCTGAAATATTTCTTATTCATTTGAATTGTAATTTCAAAAAAATTCTAAAAAATTTTACTCTACTCACTTTCAGGTTTAAATTAAAGAATGAAAACCCAATATAATATAATATAATATAATATAATATAAATCACTTAAAAGTAATTTATAATATCTTATACAAAAATTATAAAAAAATTATTAATAATTAATAATTGTTTGTATTTTAAAATATATAATACAATATAATAAATGAATATAAAATCACAATAAAACTAAATGACAATAAACCACACATGTAAATGTAATTATATTATATTATATATAAATTATTCAATATTTAATAATATATTACATTCACTCCTTGCTTCATTTGATCTCATACGACTAACCAGGCAACCAACTTGACTTAATTTACACACGCAATTGTATTGCAGTCAACATTTTGGTAGAACCCCTACACATCTCTGACCATTTCTTCATTACATTTAAACTACATTTTGCTACCTGTGTGCCACCAACCCCTATACCAGTTACTTTTAGACGAAACATACGCTCCCCTTTCCCCCTCCCATCTTTCCTCCGTAGTATCCTCCTCTCTTCCCTCACCTAACCATTTCTCATCTCTGGATGTGAATGCAGCAACTGACACTTTATGCTCTACTTTAACCTCTTGTCTAGACCAGTGTTTCCCAACCTTTTTTTAGTTGCGGCACCCTTTGGAAATTTTAACAAACTTGTGGCACCCTACAAAATTAATTTTGTCACAATATTTTAATTTCTAACTTCGATATGATAATTTGAAAAGTATAGATATTCGGTACAACAGGGCAGAACTGCAGAATATAATGCCATACAGATATTTTTTATATTATTACAAAATTTTGTCCATCAATGGTGGCAATCAGTAGGCTAATTTCGGTAACACTTTACTTGAAGGGGTGTGCATAAGACTGACATAAGACTGTTTGTTGCTGCCGTGTGGTTTGAGCTCCGTCAAGTTAATTCTTTGTCGTCTAATTTTTTATCTTAAAATCAATTTTATACACCATCCTTTTCAGTTCTATAACGTGTGAATATATCCCCTATCGCAGGGATCCTCAAATCTGGCCCACGAGATCCACTTTCCTGCAGAGTTTAGCTCTAACCCTAATCAAACACACCTGAGCATGCTAATCAATGTCTTCAGGATCATTGGAAATCACAGGTAGCTGAGTTTGATCAGGGTTGGAGCGCATTGGACCTCCAGGGTAAGATTTGAGGAACCCTGCCCTATCGTATTCTACAACAAAAACAATCAGAGCGCCTTGTTAGCACTAGTTCTATTTTTGACTTTCCGAGTCCGCTATTAGCATATAGCCCACTAGCATCGCCAGCGTGGTTGCCGCTAATCTCGCTTACATTAATACTCTATTCACACACATTACCATTTTTTTACTCACTGTTACTTGCTTTAATGGCGGATGTGTGTCTACCTTTGAGTGCAGGTGAGGACACGTTCGAGCTGCATTCGGTACAGGTCGAGCTGGAGGCCGTGGAGAAGCAGATCCGGGACCTGGTGGCAAAGCAGACCCAGCTGAGAGAGCGGAGAGCCGCACTGGAAACATCCCAGGCTGACGCTCACAAGTCCGAGGTAAGTATACAGCGCGCTGCTAACTCTCCCACCACCTCTACTCCATGTGTTTCTCTGCACAGCACCCAGGATGCGATCTTCCCAGATGTCCTGGTAACACTTTACTTGAAGGGGTGTGCATAAGACTGACATGACACCTTCATAATCATGACATGACACATGTCATGAATATGAAGGAGGTTTTATGCATGTTTATGACAACTGTCATTAAGTGTCATTCGCTCAGTTATGTCATTTTTAATGCAAATATGACATTATTTGACCTAACCTAACCCTACCCTAACCACTAACCATAGCCCACAACAAAGACATCTCAAACAATGTTATCTTTGCATTAAAAATTACATAACTGAGCAAATGACACTTAATGACAGTTGTCATAAACATGCATAAAAAACCTTCATATTCATGACATGTGTCATGTCATGATTATGAAGGTGTCATGTCAGTCTTATGCACACCCCTTCAAGTAAAGTGTAACCCTAATTTCTAATGAAGAGACCAATTTATATGACAGATTTTAATGTAGGCTTTTATACATATGTAAACATTATTTAATTACCATTTTAACTAGCTATCTCACAAATTTTTTTTTATTTTACAGTGGGGTCATTTTAGTTCAATAGCACGAGATTGCTTGATTTCAAACTTTGAATTGAATAAAAAATGACAAGTAAGCAGTCAGTAATAAAATAAGAACAAATAAAGAAATGAATAATGATAGCACAAATAAAAAATAACGACAGGCCATCAAATTAAATAAATTGCTTTTTAGTTTTTCTGGTAGGTCTAACTCAGGTAGGGTTAAGATATTTAAAAAAAATTTTTTTTAACAATTATCCAAATAACGTTTAGTCCTAGAAAGCTATTATTATCAGAACACGTGAGCATAGCGGTTAGCAGATCAATGAATGAAGCGGGCAGCGTTACCAGAGTTGCCCATATACCACACCATGTTACAACACAGTAGGGCTATTGCAGACAGAAACAATACTGTACTACATCGATGTTTCCTGTCGGCTCAATTTTTGAGTGGACTTTGCTGTTCCGATTCGCATGAACGGTATACAAGTGGAGCGACTGAGCGGAGCGCACACGCATAGAGCGGGTTAACGGATAAAATGCAGAGCATCACACCCGTCACACCACGTGATAGTGAAACCTGAGCGGTGAACTAATTTTCGGCAGCCAGAATTCCGGTGCATCTCTAATTATTGGCGACATCAGAAATGGATATTATATAATAGATGCTTTTTTTAACGTTTTAGCAATTTAAAAATATTAAAAAAATATTTTTTTACAGTTCTATAACAGCTGATGATTTCGCCACATTCTTCACAGACAAAACTAAAACAATCAGTAGTCAATTCTCAGCCCCAAACACACAGGACCTCAAACCATCCACACCCACTGCTAAAATTCCCATCTTCTCCTTCTGTCCCCTCACTGAGGCAGAAGTATCAAAACTTCTCCTCTCCAGCCATCCTACAACATGCCCTCTAGACCGCATTATTATTCTTTAGCTTGAGTTAAACAAATTAATTTTACTTGGTTGGAACAGCAGCTACGTTAATTATGTCTCTATTTGTTTCTATGTTTTTGCCAATTTACACAAGATTCAGTCTGGATCCAGAACACCTGAGAAGAGATGATGCCAACCCTGAAACAACATACAGAACTACCAAATTTTGCTATAAGTTTGATTGCATCATATAATAATTGCTGTTAATAGTGTTCGTCTGTTTGATTACGTCTTTAATTGATTTTTCCGTACATTTCTGCCATATGTACATAAACTGACAGTCACCACTGATAAGCTACTACTAAATATTGTAGAAACTTAATTTTCTGTAAAGTTGCTTTGCAACGATTTGTATCGTAAAAAGCGCAATACAAATAAACTTGAATTGAATTGAATTCTCTTATAGACAGCTACAGACCTGTCTCCCTCCTTCCATTCATAGTGAAAACCCTCGAACGAGTTGTTTTCAACCAGGTATCATTGTTTCTTTCACAGAACAACAAACTGGACGCTAACCAGTCAGGTTTCAGGAGTGGCCATTCAACTGAGACTGCACTACTGTCAGTCATGGAAGCCTTGCGGATTGCAAAAGCTGATTCCAAATAATCAGTTCTTATTCTGCTGGATCTATCTGCTGCTTTTGGCACGGTGAATCATCAGATCCTCCTGTCTGCCCTCTCATCACTGGGTCTCCCAGGGATTCCATTTCGCTGGTTTGAATCCTATCTCACTGGTAGGTCTTTCAGGGTGGCCTGGGGAGGGGAGGTATCCAAAGCACGTCAACTGGTCACTGGGGGTCCTCAGGGATCAGTTCTTGGACCCCTCCTCTTCTCCATGTACACAACATCACTGGGTCCCATCATACAAGCACATGGCTTCTCCTACCATTGCTATGCTAATGACACACAGCTCTATCTCTCATTTCAACCAGATGATCCAATGGTAGCTGCATTGATCTCAGGCTGCCTGGCGGACATCTCGGTATGGATGAAAGAACAACACCTACAGCTCAACCTGGCAAAGACTGAGCTTCTTGTCTTCCCAGCCACTCCAACTCTACAGAATGATTTCACCATCCAGCTAGGTTCTTCTACAATTACCCCATCAACTTCGGTCAGAAATCTTATTGTAACCTTTGATGACCAGCTGACTACATTGCAAAGACTGCTCGATCTTGCAGGTTTGCATTGCACAATATCAGAATGATCAGGCCCTTACTAACGTAGCATGCTGCACAACTTCTTGTCCAGGCTCTTGTCATTTCTAGGGTGGACTACTGCAATGCTTTTCTGGTTGGACTTCCATCAAGCACAATCAAACCTCTACAAATGATTCAGAATGCAGTGGCACGACTGGTCTTCAACGAGCCCAAAAGAGCCCATGTTACACCTCTCTTTATCTCCTTGCACTGGCTACCGGTCGCGGCTCGCATCAAGTTCAAGACATTGATGCTTGCATATAGAACAGCCACAGGCTTAGCACCCGCCTACTTCCACTCACTACTATGAATCTACATCCCCAGAAGTCATCCCCCATCACAGAGAGGCTCAAAATCACTTTCCAGAACATTCTCGTTCACCATTCCTGGCTGGTGGAATGATCTTCCCACCCCTATGCAGAATGCTGAATCCTTGACAATTTTCAAGCGACAGCTGAAAACTCATCTCTTTCGATGCTACTTTACTTCATCCTAAATTTAAAAATATATAATTATTTAATTATATTTAAGTTACATTTATATTATCTACAAATATTTGTTTATATTTTAAATATAATGTAAAATAATATAAATGTTAGTATATTAAATGCAAGTTATATTACATATAAACGTTTATATTTTACATATTTAATATAATTAATATATTAAATATAAAATAAAAATAAAATAAAATATAAATAAATGTTAAATAATAATATAATATAATATAACAAGGTAAATAATATATGGATCAATGCACAGAAAAAGCATTTATTTATATGGCATCTGCAATACTAAAATTTGGACCCCACTGTCATAAGGACGATGATGGCAACCATCATCTCTGCTAAAATGCATGATCGCTCATTTAGCTTTCCAAATTTGGACTCTCCTCCCAGGCTTGAGCTGAATATGGAAATAGGTTAACTCTACCTGGGGGGCCATTGTCACTGCTTCAGGCATCCAAATTACGATGGCAAGTTGGCTAAACGTTCAGTGACACTTGATTCGATTTCGGTCACGATTGCATAATGGAGCAGGTGGATTCTGTGGGTTCATTTGTTTCCATGGGGATCTTCACCACTGCAAACAACAGCATGGGCGCCATGAGCCACTGACACAGTGCATCTTTAGTGTGGAGCCTCATGAGGTGAAACTGGAATCACTGGCGCTGAGAAATGACACCTGCCACTGCTTTAGCCCTAAGCAGAGACCACCTATAGACATAAGGAAAGCCAGAGCCCACAGGTGTGTGTCAGCTAATAACAGTTTATAAATATCTAGGGTCTTGAAGGCAAGACTGCATTCTTAAGATAGCTTGAGTGTTGTATAGTTCATCTCTCTCTCGTACACACATTCTTTTCAGTCAGGCCAGGACTGAAAAAAAAGGCTCTAAGCTATATATTTTAGTGCAGAGAAAAATGTCTTTGGAAGTAAAAGAAACATCAATCTTTATCCGATTCTCTGGCTAGGGGAGGTTTTTTTTTTCTGAGATAGCTGTGAGGTAATGACAGAAGAAGAGGGTGCAAACTCACACAGATAGAAAGTCTGCTGATGCACAAGAAAGACTCAATAACAAGCACTCAGTGGCTGGACTTCTGAGATTAATACTTTTTTCTCAGATGCTGAATGCCTGATGAAGGCCACATGACCAAAACGTAATTTCAAGTTACACCACTGAGCAAAGTTTTTCTTCAGGGCTCAACAACTTTTTCTGCTGGTTCAGTCAGGCCAACAGGCCAAGATGTAATTTTATGTATGTAATTTTATACCTATACCCTGTCAATATTTTCACTCTCCCCTTTACAAAAAATTTTTTAAAATAAAAAATAGTAAAATTAATAATAATTTATACAGTGGTGTGAAAAAGTGTTGGCCCCCTTCCTGTTTTTTATTTTATTTTTTTGCATATTTGTCACACTTAAAAGATTCAGATCATCAAACTAATTTTAATATTACACAAAGATAATGCAAGTAAATACAAAATGCAGTTTTTAAATGATTATTTATTTTATTAAGGGAAAAAAGCTGTCCAAACCTGCCCGGCCCTATGTGAAAAAGTAATTGCCCCCTAAATCTAATAACTGGTTGTGCCAGGAAGGTTCACCACTGTTCCAAGTTTTCTCCATTTGTGGATAATGGCTCTGACCGTGGTTCGCTGGAGTACCAAAGCCTTAGAAATGGCTTTATAACCCTTTCCAGACTGATACATGTCAACTGTTTTGATTCTCATCTGTTCTTGAATTTCTTTAGATCGCGGCATAATGTGTTGCTCTTTAAGCATGCTTCACTTTGTCAGACAGGTTCTATTTAAGTGATTTCTTGATTTAACAGGTCTGGCAGTAATCAGGCCTCGGTGTGGCTAGTGAAATTTAACTCAACTTTCTAAAACAATGTGGTTAATTGCAGTTCTTTCATGATTTAACAGGAGGGGGCAATTCATTTTTCAC
>NW_015505210.1:1927038-1928137 GCF_001515645.1 Sinocyclocheilus grahami | reverse complement strand
AAATAATAAATCAGGAAGGGGGCCAACACTTTTTCACACCACTGTATATATATATACATATATATATATATATATATGTGTGTGTGTGTGTGTGTGTGTGTGTGTGTGTGTGTGTATTAATCAACATTTTAAATGCATTAGAAAAATAACAAATATTTTATCATTTTCATGATATATATATCATTTGGTTCGTTGATTAACAATTGTAATCTATTGACAGCCCTAATTTATATATATATATATATATATAAATTAGCACATCCATCTATAATAAAAAGTGCCTCACACGGCTTCCGGGTACAGTTTTGTAAGAATCACCCTTCAATCTTTTGGTTTACTTTGCTGGAGATAGCAAATGACAAAATTAACATTATATTAAACGATATCAATTAAGCATATGCTTAATTTCATGACGTTGTTTGATTAATCGCAATTAATCACAGGAAAAAAGTGTGTGATTTTAATCTGAATAATTGTAATCTATTGACAGCCCTAATTTATATATATATATATATATAAATTAGCACATCCATCTATAATAAAAAGTGCCTCACACGGCTTCCGGGGGGTGAACAAAGTCCTCCTCTAGCACAACGCAGACATCTTACATCATCCTCCCGGAGCTGCTTCCGTGTACAACTGTTGGCGCAAGCTAGATTATAGAAGTGATTATTATGTTTTGAATATGGATATTTTTCTACAAAAACGCATCAATTCGCTACAGGAGGCCTTTGTTCACTCCCCGGAGCCATGTGAGACACTTTTTATTGCTTTTTATTTATACTGCAACACCCGCTGACTGCCATTAAACAACTTGGAAGATCAAAGTCAATTTTTAATATAACTCCGATTGAATTCATCTGAAAGAAGGAAGTCATATATGCCTATGATGGCTTGAGGGTGAGTAAATAATAGGCTAATTTTCATTTTTGGGTGAACTATCCCTTTAAGGATTTTTTAATTAATCGCATGCGTTAACGCATTAACATTGACAGCCCATATATATATATATATATATATATATATATATATATATATGTATATATATATACAGTGGTGTGAAAAAGTGTTGGCCCCCTTCCTGATTTCTTATTTTTTT
>NW_015505210.1:1900373-1926717 GCF_001515645.1 Sinocyclocheilus grahami | reverse complement strand
TATATATATATATATATAATTGTATGAATTCTATTATATTCTATTGTATTATATTATATTGTTATATTTTTCAGTGTTTTATTTAATGTAAACAAAATAGTAAAGAATTTCAGCCTTATTTTTATTTAAACAATATAATATGACGAAAATAATATTAATAGCCTATTATATCTAGGCCTAATTATTTTGGATGTTTAAGTTTAACCTAATATTTATTTTAGATAAGATTTTAAATAGTTAAATGTAAACTAGTTAAAAATTGTATTTTATTTTTGTAAGATTTATTTTTTATTATTTTTTACACACACACACACACAATACATTTAATATAGGTTTCTTATTATTAATACATGAAAGAAGAAAAGAAAAAAAGAAAAAATATGAATGCAAAAAATGTAAAACATTTACAATAATAATTGCAATACAATTTTGATTATACTTAATTATAATTAAATATACTTCATAATTAACTGTAAAATAATTTCATTCAGAATTCTGGCACATCAGTGTAAACATTTCAAAACGATACTGACTTGTTTGGTTCTTTCAAGAGGATTTCAACTAAACGTTATCCTGTTGGACGATGTTACTGTGACAATAAATGCATAAGCATTATTCATTACAAAAATGTTCAATACACAAAAAGTAAAAATTGTTACGTTGTAAGGCATCAGAACACATGTATGTGATCACTGATTGTAAGATGGGGGAAGCGTCAGATTGTGTCACACTGGACACCCTGCACCATCCCACCATCCTTACTGTCGAGCCCTGTTCTTCTTTCTTTGTATTAATCTCAAGTGCTTATTAATATATGAATTTTCTCTAAACGTCCCAAATTTTCCAAACCAAAAGGTCTGAAAAGCACGGAAATGAATTTTGGAATTTATTAAAATCCTCACTATCTCTTGGCCTTAACCTCTATTGTGGACGTCTAAGACCAGCCGGTAATTCCCCTAAAGAATATCTTTCTTATTAGGAGCTTAGCATGTTGACACGTTGTCTTAATCTGCCATGGCCAGCTCCCGTCTCCCTCGCGCTCATTAGCATGGCTCCTCTAAAGCGCTGACCTCCCGAGTGTGACAGGGAATTTAATACCAGCCGCCATTGGGGAAATGAATTGTAACACTCCTGATACTGATAATAAAATGAATAGTAGGTGAGCAGAGGAGTGCAAACGGCTGGACCGGATGAATTGGTCTGACCTGACTGTAATGAGTCTTCTCTAACTGCTGAGGGACAGAAATATGTTGCTGTCATGGTGACAGCTGCATTGCATTGTGATGACACAGCTGTTTGTGTGTTCCAAAGCAAATGTGACTCGAGAAATACTTTCACCAATAGCAATGACTCGGCAGCGCTGACAAGCCAGACTGTTTTGGCTTGTCGTTTTTTTTCATCCGAGCTTTGATATGCAAACTATAGAATAACAAAAAGGTGAAATCCTTACAAAGCTGAACAAATCGTAAAATAACCTAGGATGTACATATTTTGCAACTTAAAAAAAGTTTTCAATATCTACAAAAATTGAACAACTGTATTCAATTTACGATCAATTTAATTTTTATCTAAATTAGATTATTAAAACTCTAATAAGAATAAATATTCAGTAAAATAAAGAAAAATACTAAATAGAATAAAAATATAATTTTTCAATCTATAAAACGGAACAGCTTTATTTTACTTAATTATTAATTAAAATGACATTCAATGACTTTTTAATCCAAGTTTTATTATTAAAAATCTAATGTTAATAAATAAAGTAAAACCTAAATATATATATAAAAAATATATATTTTAATCTACATACAAATGGATCAGTTTTATTTCATTTAATTATTAATTATAATTACATTCAATTACATTTGATTCTAAATTAGATAATTAAAAGTTTAATATAAACATTAATATTCATATTAATTAAAACTTAAATATCAAAATAAAGAAAAAATACTAAATAGAATAAAAAATTAAATTTTCAACCTATATATAAAGTGAAGAATTTAATTTAATTTTTATTAATTAAAATTACATTCAGTTACATTTTATTCTAACTTAAATAATAAAAATCTAATACAAGAATAAATATTAAGCTAAACTTAAATATCAAAGTAAATAATTTTCAGTAAAAATTTTAATTATTATAAATATTTGAAAATAATATTTCAATCCAAAAAATAAGAATTGAAAATTTTAATTATTTTTTTATTAATTAAAATTAAATTAAATTACATTTTAATATAACTTTCATTAATAGAAAACAAATACTAAATGGGAATGATTTTTACTTGATATATTATATTATTAAATTAAAACAAATGTCCAGTATTGAAATGGTTATAACAAAGAGTGAAAAATTTAAGGGGGTCTGAATACTTTCCGTACCCACTGTAATTATACATGTATAATATAAACTTAAAATATATTTAAAAAAATAAATATATGTAATATATAATAATATAAATGTAACGTAATATATATGTATCAAAGCAGAAAGAAAATGGTATTAAGAATAAGTAAGCTGTTTGATACCCCTTGACATCTTTAAGACAAATTTCCCATCTGCTACATCCAGATCTTCCAGCTTTATTATGTCCTGAATATGTCAAGAGACTAACATCTCACACTGATGTGGGCAGAGCACAGTTCATGTAGGAGATGAGGGGAACGTATACAATGCCAGAGCTAATTCATTTTAGAGGACGGATCCTATTGGCGGTGAGTGCCAGGGAAGCCTCTCTGATGTTTGTCCAACTGCTCAACGGGAGAAAGAGATATCTGCTCCAATCGCAGACTAAATATCCAAAAGGCATGATGACAGACCACTAACAGCTATGTTTGCAATATATATATTTACATGAGTGTGGCTAATGTAGTTTTCAGTTGAGATTAAAAATTATATAATAAATCACATTAAATAGGGCACTGCAGAAGTCTCGGTATTGTTAAGCGAAGCTGTTAAATGTAAAAACAGCTGCAGAGGTAGACTGTCTCCACAGCAACACATGCTTTAGATAATTACTCCAGAAATGTAAAATTCAGTCAAATTAAATCATTGGGTTGATTAGACTCATGTCAAACTAAACTAAAATTAAATTAAATTAAATTGTTTTTATTTTCAACTTATATACAAATTTTATAATTATTATATTATATTATATTATATTATATTATATTATATTATATTTGAGTAATTTGTTTGTTATTTATATAGACAGAATAGTATTGAATTTGAATACCAGGTATTTATTTTGTATTGAATAATATATCATCTAATATAATATAAATAAATTAGAAATGATTTCTATTCTATTTAGTATATTTTCTTATATTATTATAAATAAATGGCTTATATACAAATTCTATAGAATACAAATATCATAATATATAATATAATATAAATGTGAAATATATTTTAAAATTATTTTTACATTTTTAAATATTTTCTAATTATTAAAAAAATTATTTTATGTAATATATGTGTGAAAGCCGAGAGGAATTAAGAGTAGTCTGATACCACTTGACATCTGTAAGACAAATATCCCATGTGCTACATCCTTATCATCCTTCCAGCCTTATGTCCTGAATATGTCAAGGAATTATAAAACTAAACTAAACTAAGTCAAATGAAAAGTCTGAAATACTACAAGTGAATTTCTCTGCATTATTATAACACCTAAGCAGGTGTCATGATATAAAGTCACAAGTGATAAAAGCCCGGAAATTAAGGCCCGGAAAGTGCTCTAGGCAAGTACATGGACACAAATGCTTCCAGCTAAGCAAATTTGGAAGAGCAACATTGTTTGTTTCTAAATTGCTGGAGGTTGAGTTGCTGTACTGTTGGGTGCAAGCAGACATTCCTTGATTTTTTTTTTTCATATTCCCTGCATGCATTGCAAATTCAGCAGACAAAGAGAACCATAAAATCCGGCACACAAAACTAACTAACAAATGGAATAACTCATCTTTTACAAGTGAACCCAAAGCTTTTACTGCTTCTAAATTGCTGGAGGTTGAGTTGCTGTACTGTTGGGTGCAAGCAGACATTCCTTGATTTTTTTTTTCATATTCCCTGCATGCATTGCAAATTCAGCAGACAAAGAGAACCATAAAATCCGGCACACAAAACTAACTAACAAATGGAATAACTCATCTTTTACAAGTGAACCCAAAGCTTTTACTGCAAAGGATGATGGACGGTTGACCTCAGATTTAATTGGTGAGGCTGTTCGGTGGAGAAAATGAGTTCCCTGGATGAATAGCGAGCACTTGCCTCGAGCTTCTGCAAATTAAACATCTGTGAGTGATTTCTCCACTGATAATTTCATTTTCTGGCCAAAAGGGGAAGGTTCATCTTGCGGTTCAGACTAAAAGGAGAAAAATTACAATAACGGTGATCAACTTTCTAAATATTTATAAGATATCACTGCATTAGAAAGTAGTTTCATGTTATTTAAAGGAATTTCGCGAGCACTTGCCTCGAGCTTCTGCAAATTAAACATCTGTGAGTGATTTCTCCACTGATAATTTCATTTTCTGGCCAAAAGGGGAAGGTTCATCTATACAATAACGGTGATCAACTTTCTAAATATTTATAAGATATCACTGCATTAGAAAGTAGTTTCATGTTATTTAAAGGAATTTCAGTAACACTTTACAATAAGGTTCCATTAGTTAATGTTAATTAGTCCAAACTAACTCAGATACCCGTGCCCACCTCTGTCTGTCAGTGGATCACCAGCTTCCTGACAGACAGGCAGCAGCTAGTAAAGTTAGGAAAATTCTCATTCAGCACCCGTACGATCAGCACTGGCGTCCCCCAGGGTTGTGTCCTCTCCCCACTGCTCTTCTCCCTCTACACAAACGTCTGCACTTCAAAGGATCCCTCTGTCAAGCTCCTAAAGTTTGCAGACGACACCACACTTATAGGCCTCATTCAGGACGGTGACGAGTCTGCTTACAGACAGGAGGTTAAAGAGCTGGCTGCCTGGTGCAGTCTTAAAAACCTGGAGCTGAACACTGAACAGTGGAGATGATCGTGGACTTCAGGAGGAACCCCCCTGCTCTCCCCCCAATCACCATCATGGACAGCACTGTAACAACAGTGGAGTCATTCAGGCTCCTGGGCACCACAATCTCTCAGGACCTGAAGTGGGACACTCACATTGAGTCCATTGTCTAAAAGGCTCAGTAGAGGTTGTATTTCCTTCACCAACTGAGGAAGTTCAACCTGCCACAGGAGCTGCTGAAACAGTTCTACTCCGCCATCACTGAATCTGTCCTTTGCACTTCTATAACGGTCTGGTTCAGCTCAGCTACCAAATCTGACCTCAGAAGACTACAGAGGGTAGTCCGGACTGTACTCATCCAGAGTGAGCAAAAGGGCTAACAAAATCACTCTGGACCCCTCACATCCAGCACACTCCCTCTTTGAACTGTTGCCATCTGGTCTACGCTACAGAGCACTGAGCACCAGAACGGCAAGACACAGGAACAGTTTCTTCCCTCAGGCAATCCATCTCATGAACACTTAACAATAAACGTGGAACACACATTATACATATATTTATTTAACACACATACTTTTTTACATTTCAAATTTGCACATATCATACCTGTACATACATAATTATCATTATTATATATTGTGTTTTTGCTATTTTGTACATTGTCTATTTTGTATATTATTATTTTTATTATCTATGTTCTGTCTTGTCACTGTCATTCTGTTGCACTGTGGAGCTTCTGTCACTAAAACAAATTCCTCATATGTGTAAACATACCTGGCAATAAAGCTCATTCTGATTCTGCATGAACAAACATGAACAAACCATGAGCAGTACATTTATTACAGTATTTATGAATCTATGTTAATGTTAGTTAATGAAAATACAGTTGTTCATGTTAATTCACAGTGCATTAACTAATGTAAACAAGCAAAACTTTTGATTTTAATAATGTATTAGTAAATGTTTAAATTAACATTAACTAAGATTAATAAATGCTGTAGAAGTATTGTTCATTCTTAGTTCATGCTAACTAAAGTAGTTAACAAATGTTAACTAATGAACCTTATTGTAAAGTGTTACCGGAATTTCTAGTTTTTTAAAATTTCTTTGAAATGGTCATTTCTAACCGCTCTGCTGTGACAGTTTCCATCTGAAGCCTGATTTACTAGCACAAATAGCCTCACAGATAGTGTCTCTGGTGAAGCAATGATGAGTCAAAGCATCTAAAAAACTGGAGGGCAATAAATGACACCAATCTTTATGCCACAAAATCAAGTTTCTCTGGGCTGGGCAATACACAAAGCACAAGAATGATATTAAACCTCATGCTGAGTTCAATACTGCAGACTTGTGAAGTCAGTGGCCATCCAGGATGTAAAGCAGGACAAAATGATGCTATCTTTAAATGTAATATATGGCTCCATGGGCCACATTTACAGTTTATGAAAAACAGGTCTCATCTGAGGCAACAATCTTGATTTCGTTGGATTTGTTGGGTGAACTTATTTATTTATGCTGGTTAAATTGGACAAAACTGAAAGCAAAAATTTAAAATTGTTATATATAAATATATAATTATTATTATTCATTTGCCAAACATATTTACACAAAGGTAATTGCAACAGTTGTTCAATGTTTCCAGTTATTGTTATTGTTGTTGTTGTTGTTAATGATAATAACAATAATAATATAATTAATTGTATTATTATTATTAAAATAATAAAACATTTAATTAACACATGAAAGTTAAATGAATTTATATGCATATAAAATTATTAAACTTTTATGTGTTAATTAAATATTTTATCACTGGTATATTTGCTATAATGTGTTATTATTAATAATAATAATAATACAATATATATTTTTTATCATATTTTTAAAACTGCAAAAAGCAATCATGTATACAAGCATAAAGGCAACATTTGTCAGATTTAGCATGTGGCAGTTCTGTCAACTGGCCCAAACCTCCCTCACACCATCCTCAATGTTCTTTTCTAAAGTTTTCAAATGCATTTTTTTTTAGAACTTAAAAAAATAAAACAAAACAAAACCCAGGTTTCTAGACTAAAGAGACCCACAAACCCGACTCGCCTTCAGCACTCTTATATAACAATGAGTTTGCCCCCATCATGGGTTTCTGGCCACCACATTAACAACCAAGCAGGTTGTCTATGAAAGCCAGAAGCATGCTGGTACTAAAAGCACCTCAGAAACCTCAGTTCACCTCAAACCCTGAGCTGAATGCAAAATTCCCTGAATGCGGGCTGGGCTCCATGAAACCTCTCTGAGGATGCGTGAACTGAACTGGTTTCCATGTAGATGGCTAATTACAGTCCAGCCCCGATGAGATCCCATTTTCTGCCCAGCACACTTCAAAGCGGCTCGGAAAAGAGTGGGAAAATTGACAGGCATGCTATGAATCAATGGACATTTATCTGCTCTTTTGTCCTCTATCAATGCTCAAGACAACTATTTTTATTTAATGTTTCTTTTGCGACCTGTAGGAAATTTTCAAAAGGACAAAAAGTTAATTGGCACTCCAATTTTGCATCAACGCTTCCTCTTAGTCACAGACGCAGAGACCTGACTTCTGACCAAATAATGCTGTGGAAGCACTAGCTTTCAGATTGCTCTAAGGAAGTGGTAATGTACAAATGGCAATTCATAAAATCGTCAAGTTTGTCCCCGTTTACACTGAAAGCATGACAAAACTTTTTCTGTGTGCGTAAAACACCCTGACAGAGCCTCTTCCCCATCGACTGCTGTCTAAATATAAGGAATGTTCTCTAAATAAGATCTGTGGGCTCAGAGACCTCCTCAGACAACATTTAAAATGAATCCCAATTATATCTGCTTTTGATCCAAACAGCCAGAGGGAAACAAAACTCTTGCAATTGCATAAACACACTCAGTGAATTGCACTCAGAAAAGTCTGATTTGATTTAGACTGCTTTGTGCCAATTTACATGGTCATGTGATCTAAATATGTTTAAATATAGGGTTAAGAAATATAAAAACCTAAAAAGAGATGGCTCACTCAAAATTAAATATTATATAATTCTGTCAATATATACTCACAATCAAGTGAGACAAATAAGGAGACATTTTGCAGTATTTATGCAGCTTCTTTATCTACAGAACAACGAAAAGACAAAAAAGCACCATAGAAGTATCATAAGTTTAAAAAAAAAAAAGACTTCTCAAGGCTGAAATCATATCGGTTTTAACAGATTTCAACATTTTCATTGAATAATGGCCTAAATTTTACTCGTGTGACTTCATAAGAACTTCACAACATGTGACTTCACATGAAATATAGATGCGTGATAAACTACTTTTATGGTTATTTTATATTATTTGATTTATTTATTTTAAAAAAAAATTTTTGGAGCTATAAATCTTGGTCACTATAAAAATAGAAATAAAATAAAATGTAAAATGTATTGGGCGTGAGTGAATAATGACACACTTTTCAATTTTGATTGAACCATTCATTTAAAATATAAGAATTATTTAATATATTGACATAAAAAAAGGACAGAACCAGATAAAAAAAAAAAAACCTGATACAAGGTCACACAGTTGGCTCATCCAAAATATTAGCATTTCCCTTGTCAATACATCACATTCCAGAAAAGTCTGATTTGATTTAGACTGCTTTGTGCCAATTTACATGGTCATGTGATCTAAATATGTTTAAATATAGGGTTAAGAAATATAAAAACCTAAAAAGAGATGGCTCACTCAAAATTAAATATTATATAATTCTGTCAATATATACTCACAATCAAGTGAGACAAATAAGGAGACATTTTGCAGTATTTATGCAGCTTCTTTATCTACAGAACAACGAAAAGACAAAAAAGCACCATAGAAGTATCATAAGTTTAAAAAAAAAAAAGACTTCTCAAGGCTGAAATCATATCGGTTTTAACAGATTTCAACATTTTCATTGAATAATGGCCTAAATTTTACTCGTGTGACTTCATAAGAACTTCACAACATGTGACTTGAAATATAGATGCGTGATAAACTACTTTTATGGTTATTTTATATTATTTGATTTATTTATTTAAAAAAAATTTTTTGGAGCTATAAATCTGGGTCACTATAAAAATAGAAATAAAATAAAATGTAAAATGTATTGGGCGTGAGTGAATAATGACACACTTTTCAATTTTGATTGAACCATTCATTTAAAATATAAGAATTATTGAATATACTGACATAAAAAAGGACAGAACCAGATAAAAAAAAAACCTGATACAAGGTCACACAGTTGGCTCATCCAAAATATTAGCATTTCCCTTGTCAATACATCACATTCTATGTAGAAAACAATGTTATTATGTGCCTTGAATAAGACTAAAACAATCAAAGTCAGGAGTATTAGCATGCAGTGCTAGCTTTTTCCCTCAGAATAGTTTAGCAAAGGATGAACATCATGTTCCCAGCGCAGTGAATTCCCAGCAGGGGAAGAGTGCCATCTTTGGGTAATGACAGAGTGAATCTGTCTTACCACACTCTCAGCATTGTTCCCCATACAGGGATTTACACAACAAAATAAACAGTCTATCAATTTAAAGCTGAAGTGTGTACTTTTATGCAAAGAAAAAAACCTTTATGCTCTTCCAGTTTAATAACTATAAACAAGACACTAAAACTTTGTGGTGTTTTGAAACAATTTATCTTTTTGAAAATTCTGCCCAGCATGGCATAGCAACAGTGGCTCAGCCAATGATGTGAGTTTGGGGGGCGGAGTCATCTGTTTGTTTGACCAATGACAGACAGAGGCAGTGTTCTGAAAACCTTCTTGAGAACAATCATTCTTTTTGCTTCATTCGCCACTGCTAGAAGCACAAAAATTACACAGAAACGGTAAGACATATTCAATTTAATAATTTAGTAACCGATAATGAATTGTATAAAGGTTTCTACTTCATTAATTCAATGTTAAACTCTATAATCAAGATACAGGCCAACAGAGTAATGTTTTAGATGTGCTGTGGCGGCACTTATAATCATACACAAGCCCCTCAGTTTCACAGCATCAAAACCTCATTTGAACAGCTAACGGCGCTGAACCCATCTACCACTCTATAATCAAGATACAGGCCAACAGAGTAATGTTTTAGATGTGCTAAACATCCTGTGGCGGCACTTATAATCATACACAAGCCCCTCAGTTTCACAGCATCAAAACCTCATTTGAACAGCTAACGGCGCTGAACCCATCTACTGGTCTACTGGTCTATAAAACATACAAAGCCAAAGAACCCAGCAGGGTGAGTGTTTGATCAAGAAGTTGGATGAAATAAATGCTTTCTTTCCCCCTGGTGCTTCAAAATACAGACCATACATAAAAGTGAAGAGGAGTTACCTAACTAGAGTCTAGATGATAGCGTCCGCAGAGCCTGTGTCAAAAGGCTCTTGGTTTTGATCACCACATTAAAGCATATCAGATGATTGCGTCCACTTGCGATAACAGTAACCCTTAAAACAGAGTGGGCTCATTATCCCGAGGTGGCTTCCCCTTGAGTTAGTGTACTCAGAGCAGCTAGGTTTAAGGTCATGGAGACCAAAATGGTCCAATTAGCAATTTTGAGCGCCACAGATATCTCTATCTGGATGGAGAACATCTCAGTGGCAATTTTCTGAATGAATGTGCAATTTTTCGGCAAGGATTTGAAAACCTGAGTGAATGTGAGGACTCAATGTAACACCCGTGAAACAGAGGTCTGCAGGCTCAACCGTTTGACATCAACATCATGTTCTGTCACAAAAACATCATACCTGTCGAATTTCAGAACTTTTCAGACATTTTAGTCCATTTTCAATGATTTCACCAGAGCTGAGGTGCAAAAATTAAAGTTCATGCTAGAAATGCACCAATACTACAATTTCGGTCAATACAATAAGTGAATAATTATTTTGATGTTACAGCCAAACCGATAGGTGGCCTACAATAAAACAATTTTTAAAACAAAACAGTTTAGTAAATCAGTAATTTTATATGTTACGTACATTTAGGCATCATAACATTATAAGTTAAAGTATGTAAAACAATTTTTTACTTTGAGAAGACTGAAGATTATACGGAACATTGTTATTAAATTATTAATAACAAAGTAAAATATACATATAAATATACAATATTATAATATACAATATGAATAGATTAATTAATTGTGAGATTTGGTAAACATTCAATTTAACGCCTTTATTAAATTATTAGCATCATTAAAGGTGAAGATTTAAAAACTTTAGAATTACATTTAAAGATCAAAATAATTTAAAGATGCAAATTAAATTACTAAAATCCCTAATCAGTCAGTAATCAACATTTCACTTAGGCATTCACCAATATTAAAATTCAGGCCAGTATCGATAAGCTAAAAATTATTGCCATGACCGATAACCGTTAAATGACCAATATTAAAAAAATTATAAGCTATTTTGTCTAAATAAATAAAAACAAAACACTTAAAACTAAAATCAGTCATTTTAAATGCTACAAGTACATTTTGGCATCACAACGTTATAATGTTCAGTATGATAAATGGATATTTATTTTGACTTGCTAAAAATTACATTTAACAAAGCTATTAAATTATTAGTGTTTTTAAAGATTTCTAGGCTTAAAAACTTTAAGTGATATTAGATGATGGCCACATCATCTAATACCAATAAATAAAAAAAATGTGTAATATTGGATCCCTAAGTGTACCGATGTATAGCATCCCTAATTTACACCATACCACAACTACAAACAATACAAAAAACCCCGCAAAAAACTGTTCACTGCTCTAACCAGAGTGAGTGGTTCCACCCACAGTGAAAAAACTAAATATGCTTAAATGTGGCTACTCACAGAACTGACACGATGTCCCCTCGCTGTACTTGATAGTTCCTCACACTCCAGCGGTTGAGCAGCACAACATCAGGTGATGACTCTCCGTCTGGGTTTAAGGACGGCTGGGAAAGATTCATTCCACATGAGTCAACACGGTTCATAAATTCTAGACTCAAGGTTTTATCAATTTTTTTTTTGGTCTGTGATATATTGCTTTAATCCTCCATACCACACAAACTTCCCGAACTACTAAGCCAACTCTAAGAATAAACTCAGCAACTTTGCTTTAATTTTGCTCTGGAAAAGAGCCTCTGTTCTTCATTCAGCTTTTTGACTGACGGCATCCTAAGGGTAAAAATAACATCTAAAAGTTAACTTCAAAACATATATTTTTTAGACTATTTGTTTTGCTCTTAACTCTTTTGTGGTGGTATATCAAACAACTTGTGTGTGACGAACCTTCTCAAGCATGCAAGTCGTCGACTGACTTGATACACGGGCCTCCAATGAATCATTAAGGGAGATCTCGATGAGCCATTTCACGCTTGCTGGGATAATTGACAGAAATATCTCTTATCTGTCCTTCTAAAATAAATATCCCGATGAGCGTTCCCGCCTAGAGAATATATCTGTCACAGCTGGGCGCTCTATCTGTTTTATTCAGACACATTTTCTCATTCTACATTGGTGTCAGCTTTCAGCATTGTCAATGGACTGACTTATTTGGATTCAAAGGCCATGGGTGAAGTGGGAAAAGCCATTAGCAAATACATAGCACTATAAACCAAGACAGAAAACTGGACTCCAACAGGAAAACAACAACACCGTTTTGGTTAGTTAGTGTTCATTAGGTACATAATGAACCATTACTTCTGTTTGGCGAGGAAATGAGCATGGTGTATTCAGACAGTTTGCTTTCATCATGGTCTTAGTGCTATTAGTGCAATGTTTAGCAAATTTGGTTTGATTAAGTCGTAATGCAAAGTCCTAACATAAGTAAAAGGTTATTCATGTTTAAATAGAAGAGCTTGTTAAGGTAAAAATCTCTTTTCTTATTTTTTAAGGCTGGGAAATATATTGAATATTTACAATATATTAGCAATTATTTTGACGGTAATACAAAAATCAAGTGAATATGGTGATTTTAAGGTGCTTTTTATTGGCTGTTTCGTTTACTAAACTGCCATTAAACTAAACTGTAAGAAATAAATCTGCAAAATAACAGAAAAAGTACTGGCAGCTCATTACCAGGACTTTATCCATTAAGTTTACAGACATTTCCATTAACTCTAAAACACAACGCAATGCAGTGTTAAATTCAAAATACACATAAAACATCTGTAAAAAATAAATATGGAAAATTCCTTCAAATACAGTACAGTGTGCCCCATTTTTACAGACTTTTTTAGAGTGTAGTTTCACGTAAGTAGACAGAGATGTTTTAAACTGGACAGAGATGTTTTAAATATGATTTAAACTTGGACAAAATGGTAAGTTTGACTAATTTCTGTGATTTTTATGAATTTGCATTCCCAGTAAAACATTTTTCAAATATATATTTTTAATACATAATAAATATTTAAGAATATTATTATTCTGCTTTATTTTAAATGAAAATGCTTACATATTACTGTATTTTTCAGTGAACTGAAAAAAAATCTAATAAAAATTTAAAACATATATAGACATGTTTTAAATATCAAGATATATATTGAATGTATATATAAACTCTCAAGATATCTCAAGATATATTAAATTCTATGACAATGCAATTTTTTACAATTTGGTGGCTTTTTATTATTTTTATTATACTGTATAAAAATTATAATACAGAAATAGGGAAGAAGGCAAAGAAAATTACTATGGCCACAAAAAGGGTAACATGATAAAAAAAAAACTGCCACTAAACTACACTGTAAGAAAACCTGCGACCCATATGAGCACCATGGCTTAACGTGTCTACACTGTGTGCGAATCACTGTGCCACAGCTCCGACTTGAACTACCTTGTAATTTGTTATGAAAAAATGCACATCTTTGCAAACTTTCAGCAAAACTTAACTAAACCAGATTCATCAAAACAACAACATTACCAAGTTTGATAAAGTGACATCCCACCTGCATTGAGGCACCTTCCACGCGTGCCACATAGGCAAGACGGTCTAAAACAGTCACCGTCACGGGGACGGCTACAAAGAAGCCACTAACAAAAGCTTTGAAGTATCTTCGCCCAAAGCCCGTCTGTGCCATTGCCTGAAGAGAGAGAGTGTAAAGAGAAAATGACCTTGGCTTGTTCAAAAAGTTGAGCTAGGCAAATTAAACATCTTTTTTTTTTCAGAGTCTGGTAACATCTTATGAAGAAATAATTCAAACATTCAACAAAATATGGGTGTCTAAGTATTGAGAAGTAGTCTCTCCACAGCAAAAAGGCATGTTTCAAGGATATGTTGGATGAACTAAACTTACAAAGAGAACAAAAGTATCAAAAATATAAAAAATTAACTTTGTGCCTCTGAGCATGAACTATCTTGTGTTGAGTCAAATTGTAAGGGACTAGTGAGGTCAAAAAGAAGAAAACACTCATAAAGCAGCCAATTTAATAATGAATTTAGTAATTGCACCTATCTGCAGCCATCTATGGGCCGTATTCACAATGACAAAACTCGTACACCCAACGCATTAGGGCAGAGAAGCCCACTGAGGCATTGAAATTGAATCTGACAACGAGCACGTTTGCTCTAATACCATTAATTGCTAGTGTGATGCTTGATTTGGAGGTACACGGTATGCAATTATGCTTCTCATTCATTTTACAGAGTTCACCACAGTAACAAAAAGGCAAGGAACAGCTTGTACGATTTTCCCAAAAAAGCCCTCAAGGTCCCCAGCAGCAAATTTGCAGACTTACTAGAAAGCACTTGAAGAAAGTCTTGAAGCCATTTGCTTGCAGGAGGGCATTCAAGAGGCTCAAAAATCAGAGACTACAACAACTTAGCAGAGGACCTGGGAGATGTAAGGTAAAAATAAAAAAGTGCTGCGCGAATCATAACGCAGTGCAGGATTTGTCAGGGTTGCACTGCTGTGAGCCAGATACGGCTCAAGCAGGGAAAATGACAAAAATCTCTTTTGTGGTCGCAAAAAGACTCTCTCTGCTGCGTGTGTAGGCTACCCAAGGCAACACAATCAATATAATACAAACACTGATTATTTACATTTTGCATGAAACAGCATTCGCAAACCACTTCTGAAATGAGAAAGTGAAAAGTGTGGAAGACAAAAAAAATAATTGTGTGAAGTATAAAACGTTGGGAGATATAGTCACATTACAGGAAGTTTAATTATAACAAAGTAAATCAAAATTACACCTGTGCTTGAAACAAAAATTGCAGGATACTTGAAGAGGATGTGTTTGGCTAGCTACACAAACAACACTGATAGTAAAAAAGTCCTACAACACATATAGCATATTCGAAAAATTTGTCATCTGTCTCTGAGTAAGCCATTATATATATATATATATATATATATATATATATATATATATATATATATATATATATATATATTTTTATTATTTTTTTGCTCAAGAATGCAGTTTTGAGCACCGACTGTTTATGTACGGACTGAAAAATACATTTCTAAAGCAAAATTAATCCGAGTGTACTATTGGCAATAATATAAAAATGCCCAGAATTTCTTAAATAATAATAATTATTACTTATAAATGAATTATTATTATATGTAAATAATATTCAATAGCTTTTGATGCATACACTACTGTTCAAAAGTTAGGTGTCTATAAGAATTTTTAATGTTCTTGAAAGGTTTATTTGATTAAAAAAAATACTGCAAACTCCAATAATATGAAATATTATTTTCTATCTGAATATATTTTAAAATGTAATTTATTCCTGTGATGCAAAGCTGAATTTTCAGCATCATTACTCCAGTCTTCAGTGCCACATGATCCTTCAGAAATCATTCTAATGAAAACTATTTATGAAGTTTATGCTGCCTAATATTTTTGAAGAAACTTTTTCAGGATTCTCTAATGAACAGAAAATTCAAAAGCACAGCATTTATTTGGAAATCTTATTTGGAATAAATGTCTTTACTGCCACTTCTGGTCAACTTAATGTGTTCCTGCTGAATAAACATTAATTTCCTTCAATTAAAACTTTTGAAGGGTAGTGTATGTGTATGTATGTATATACATTATATATATATATATATATATATACAGTGCCTTCATTTTTTTCACGTTTTGTTATGTTGCTGCCTTAAGTTAAACTGCTTTAAATGATTTTTTTCCACATCAATCTACACACCATACTGACAAAGCAAAAACTGAATTGTCCCAACTTCGTAAATGTACCAAAAATAAAAAAATGAAATAAGTACATTGCATAAGCAACTACATTTTTAGCTAAAGCACCTTTACAGTCAAGTCTTTTTTGTTTGATGTGACAATCTTTGCTCATCATCATTTGGCAATTATCTGCCATTCTTCTCCTCACCTCTTCACCTCTCAAGCTCTGTCAGGTTGGATGGGGGTAGATGCACATTTTCAGGTTTCTCCAGAAATATTTGATTGGGTTCAGGCCCAGGATGGAGCTGGGCCACTCAAGGACATTCACAGAGTTGTCTATAAGCCACTCTTGCTGTGTGCTTACTGCTTAGGGTCGTTGTCCTGTTGGAAGGTGAACCTTCTGCTCAGTCTGAGTTTCTGAATGCTCTGGACTAGGTTTTCATTAAGGCTATCTCAATATTTTGGTGCACTGAGCTTTTCTTCTACTCTGATGAGTCCCTCAGTCCCTGCCGCTGAAAAACACCCCACAGCATGAGGCTGCTACGAGCACACTTTACTTTTGGGATGGTACTCTGCAGCTGATGAGCGGAGCTGGTTTCCTTCAAACATGATGCTTGGAATTGAGGCTCATCAGACCAGATACTCTTGTTTTTCACAGTCTGAGGGTCCTTTAGGTAAATAAATTCTTAAATTCTAAGTGTGTTTTCATGTGTCTTCGTTGAGAAGAGGATTGAGTTTGGCCACACCGCCATAAAGCCCAGATCCGTGGAGTGTTGCAGTGATGTTTGTCCTTCTGTAGGTTTCTCCAATCTCCACATATGATCATGGAGCTCAACTAGAGTGACCATCAGGTTCTTGGCCACCACTCAAACCAAAGCCCTTCTCCATCAATTGCTCAGTTTGGCCAGGAGGCCAGCTCTATGAAGAGTCCTGGTTGTTTCAAACTTCTTCCATTAAGGGTAACAGAGACTACATGCTTCTATGAACCTTCAATGCAGCAGAATGCTTTTCTGAACTCTTCCCCAGATGTGTGGCTTGACGCAAACCTGTTTAGCTGTTAGACCTATTATTAAGACATGTGTGCCTTTCCAAATCATACCCATTCAATTGAATTTGCCACAGGTTAACTTCACTCGAAGTGTAGTAACATCTATAAGCAATATGAATGCTCCTGAGCTTAATTTCAACTGTCCCAGATAAAACTTTTGCAATGGAATCATTTATGTGTTTTATTTTAATACATTTGCAAAAATTCCCATTTTGTCTCTCATAGTTGAGGTATACCTATGATGAAAATTACAGGCCTCTCTCATCTTTTTAAGTGGGAGAACTTGCACAATTGGTGGCTGACTAAATACTTTTTTTCCCCACTATATATAGATGGTTGGCACATGCCACGAGGATCTCAAAGGTGTGTAAAGTGGAGCATCTAATAGTTTATTCTTAAAAGCGGGCAGATGGGAGAATCTAGGACTGGTGCGCGGTGATCAAAAGAAAGCACTGAGTTCATTTTTCATCAAAGGCTGCTTTCAGTTTCAGAGTCGAGAACATTTTCCACCATTTTCCACGTGCTACGGACAGAAATAAAACTGTGAGCGATAAAAACCAAGGCTGGCACAGCAGGTGTGCAACATATATGGATTTTTTTGAAGCCGAGTCCAATTAAAGATGTGTTTCTAGAGTTGAAAGCAAATGCCTGGGTAATATTAGGTGACCACTGCACACAGCTGCGGAACGGAGCACGGTGGTCTCATGCCAGCAGAATCGATTTATCATATGCTTCACGTTTATAATTTCTAACCCATTTATCCTGCGAGTAATACTGTCAAATATGCCACCTGCATAATGTAAAACCGTAGCCTGATACCCTTGTTTATGCATACCTGAGCGTAGCCATTTTAATTGCACCAGTCATCAAATGTGTCCAAAAATACTTAGTGAACTCGCTGCTTTGGGGTAATTTGCAACCGCAATGACAGATTCCCACTCTTTACAAGGCAATTTTTGGTTTCCTTGATTCATGGGCCTACTTTAACAGCGCATTTCACAACACGGCGCTGACAGACCGAATCTGATTAAATGATCTCAATGTGTGCACCTGTAAGTATGATTTCAGCTGGAATGCTTGACCATTAGTCTGCTTCACAGCAGTGGTGAGATTAATGATGTGCTGCAGACAGCTGTAGATGAGCAGACAAAAAAGAATGAGGCTGACTCACAATATATGGTAAAACTGTTTAAAAACTGTTCATATGCAAAAGTCAAAAGTTTGTGCACACTTGACTGATTTTAAACAGTCTACATTTATTAATATGTTTCAATTAATATACATCTTATCTTAGCTATTATGTATTTTAAATTAGATTATTTGTACATATTTTTAAATAAAAAATGTAATAAATGTTCATATAAACACCTTTTGTACAAAATCTCAATGACAGGCTATATGAAATACTTTCCACTGTATGACAATTTTACAATTTAAAAAAATTGAGCAGAAAATTTATAATCTATTAAAAATGAGGGTAAAATGAGAGATTTTTATTAATATTTTTCAATCCACTTTCAATTTGTAAATAAATTCATATTGTGTGTGTGTGTGTATATATATATATATATATATATATATATATATATATATATATATATATATATATATATATATATATGAGTGTGTGTGTGTGATTATATATATTTTAAATATTATTTTTTTAAATATATTTAATTTTTAAATTATATATAATATTAAAATATTGTATATTATTGTTATTATTAATAATAATAATAATTATTATTATATATATAATCATTTTAATTATATATATATATATATATAATTTACATTTTTATTAATATTTTCATTTTGCACAAACAATTATATGTAGTGTAGCAGTTTATAGTTTTAATATGCAGTTTATATATTTATTATATATGATTATATTATTATATATTATAATACATGATCTGATCTATTTAATATATACTAAATATTCCTTTAATTGAAACAACCATTTTATAGTGCAAAGTCAATTTGAAGTGATGTTTTCAAAAGCTACTGATTAGAAATTCAAAATAATCTTATTCATTAGGGTAGCTTCGTTAATTAATTAACCTAGAATCTAAATCCAGCACTCATATGGGAGAATGACCTCTTTTTATATCACTGTCTTCACATACCTTTATATGAGATCTATGTGGCAAAAATGAAAAGATACTGATCTTTACTCCTGAACTGAGTGACTGTGATGGGAGGCAAACAAGCAATGCCTGCGTCTCAAAACATAATGAGCTGCCAACCTAGAAGGCATCAACACATTTGGGACAATCAATATTTTTGGGCATAATAGGTGTGCTTTAAATGTCTATGGTCAAAAATGACTCAATTCTACTACTTTTTAAAAGAAAGTGTAAGCATACATATACATACAATTTTAAAATGCTATTATACTGTATTACCTTTACAGGACCTTCTTATATTGCATGTTTAATTTAGCAAGTGCTGTTACGTTACCCTTCCAGATATAAAAACTATTATTTCCCATTTTTAATATCATTTTTTGTAAAAATGTCTCGACTTACAACTGTCTGTTTAAATTAAACATTTACAATAGTTACTGAAAAACAACTTGGACATGGAAGGTTGAGTAAAGTGCACTGCATTGTGGGATATAGTATACTGTGTAGTATACTACTATTTGTAGTAGTTCTGGCACGTATACAAACGAACTACAAGTTTTGACAGATCGGATGCACAAACAACACAGTTACTACATTAGCAAATGTACAATAAGTTGTCATATTTTTTTACATCTCTATTGTTTCATTTAGCTGTGTATTAAGTTGAAAACTGCGACACTAATTCACCCTACATCAGTAAATCCTCCTGTAGTTTTAGTGTTATGGCGACCACGCAGGTCATGTGGCTACCACTATAAACAAGGGCAAACAGTGGGTGTGTGATAAACTTCATAACGGTGGATACAATTATAATACATAAGCAAAAGTGAAGCATAAACCCTTCAGCACTAATAAGGTCTGAATGCTGAATATCAATGATTTCAGGCGCGTGTCACTCACCTAATGTCCTTATGTATGTGTGCTGTACGTCGCTCCGTTCAGTACGACACTACCCTCGCTGCTTCCGGGTCCTAAAGCCCTCCTACCTCAATCATAATATTAGCTGGAGCAGACTAGTGTATGTTTAGACAAGTAGGCTTTATATATATAATTATTTACATTTTACATATAATAGTTCAATAAGGAAATAATTATAATTTGAATTAAAATGTGTTATGTGTACAATAATTTCAAAGTAAATAAATATTTCCGTTTTACGTACAAAAATAATTACGTTTTAAATACAATAATAAAAATATTTAAAATGTAAAATAAGACGTTTTTATTGAAATAATTTATTATTATTATTAATTAATATTTTACACATTCTAATGAATAATGTAATATTTAAGATTAAAAATAAATGTAATGTGGGATTTAAAAGAAATTATATTTGATTTAGAAATTTGAAACATTTTCAGGACAGAAAAAACTTTTTAAAAAATACTACACATTATTGCATTCATATTTCATTTTTATGAAAAATGAGGCTGTGAGGTCTGATCAAAAGTTTGTTGCATGTAATTTTCACAGTGTATTTTATATGTATGATTTTTTGTTACTAAGAATTATTTGAAACATTATATAACAATTACAAATATATTCATAATCATAATAATGATAATAAATATATTAAAAATATCAGTATAATGTGAAAAGCATTACAATCCCTTACAGAGACTATGCCTCCATAGCCTTGTTTTTAATTAAACAAAATATAGCATCCACAAAACATGGTATTACTTTGGTAATATGTCCCCAAAAAATTTCAATACTCTTTTTAATGTAACTAATGTTTGGCAGATGTACATTTCGATCCTTTAAAGTTCATTGAAACGTCCAACATTGAAGTTTACATCAAAATACTAGTTAACCATAATAAAATAAAATGGGAACGCTGTCAAACAGTTAAAGAAGCTGTGGTAAAAGTTTAAACATAGTAAACGTGTTAATCGTATTGGATCTCAAAAGTGGCAATAATTTATAAAAACTCACAGTTTACATCAATCAACCTTTATTTGTTTGATGGTTAATATTCAACATTTACAAATAAAAACTTTAGTTGCAACATTCAAAGCTATGAACTAGTTACATTTTCATATAAACACCTTTTGTACAAAATCTGTAACACAGGCTATATGGAATACTTTCATCCCATCGTATGATATAAAGTACAACTTTACAAGTTCAAAAAATTGAACAGAAAGAGTATAATCCATAAAAAGGAGGGTGAAAGTAGAGAACAGGAGAGGAGAAATACAAGCGTGACTAGAGTTGAAGTCCTACGACTTGACCATTGGCAATCTATCGAAATTACAAAACATGATTGCCGAAAATGAGCAACTCTCGTAACATGGCAATATGAGAGCATAGCTGCAAAGCCGTTAATAAAATAGGTAACAAACGAATCGGTTACGGTGCCCATCTGTCAGTATTTCATAATCATTCCAACATTAGTTCAATTCCTCACACTTCAAATGTTTTAGGTTGCCAAAAATACAGCACTTTGAACTTTGTATTTATCTACAAAAATACAATAAAATCACAGGGGATATTTTTGCCAAGAACAATTTTTATCAAGTACAGACCATTTCAATTGTCTACACATGATCAACAATGTAAACTGACAGCCGAGATTCACAAAGGCTGCTGCGTGTTTTGAAGTTGCATTTTAACGACTAAATTGATCAAATATTTATCATCCAATATTTATTAAAAGAATTGTGGGCTTTCAAGCTGGCAGTCAAAAAGCTGTTTGTTGCTATCAATTTTACGTCAAAATGTGGCTAGTTTTCTTTCGTAGGAAGAGATGTAGCAACACGCTCGCATGGCAATTTCTAACTATTTTACGTTTTGACAAATCGGTGCCTAATTTGTATGATCTCATTTGAACGTTTTCGTATGATTTGTTTACACCCAGTGACGGTTACGTTTAAGGGTGGACCTTCATGCTTACTTTTTACGAAAATCATACGTTTTCGTAAGATTCACATCGTATGAATTCCAACGAAATCGCCACCTCGTAATATAGTTGTTTTCCTGTCAGATCAAGTCGGTATATTCTGATCATGTTGGCAAGAAAAATGAATGTTTTAATGTTTTTAGTATGTTTCCATGATAAAAACTACACATAAAATGAAAAAAAAAATTGTTTTTAATGAAAATGCGATGTAAAAAAAATAATCTAATTTTTTATTTTTTTAGAAGAAAACAAATACTGAAACAATATGAAAGGTAAAATAATATAAGTGAACATCAATTCCACACAGCATTTCCTAAACTTTGTGTTTATCATCTACAACCTAGAGTCCAAAAAAGATCCCAAATTGAATTTCTGACCGTTATGCAAAACGTTCTGTCAGATTTAACATTTAAAGGAGAAAGAAAAACAGATTTGATCTAGCCAATATTGTTTGGAAGTGACTGCGGCGACATAACCTGATTTGGGATCAGGCTGCTGGGAAAAGTCATCTCAGAACTAGATGATGTTTGTTTCTATCACTCTCTGGAAACTACAACCGTTATATTGCTTTGTACTGCTCACTCCCCATGCAGTCTTGATCTACGCCTCTGCACACGGTTTAAGAAGATATATATATATATATATATATATATATATATATATAATTTTAACACAAATAAATAAATAAATAAAGCATGAATGAATAAAATAAATAAATAAAAATAATAATATTTTGCAAAAGACTTTGATGTATTAATATTTATCTATTTATTGACATCATTTATTTATTTATTGACACTCTTGTTTAAAATATTTGAAATGTGAATAATGTATGAAATGTGTCAATTCATAACTTTAAAATTAAATTTTTGTATTGGACTATGATAGATTTATTAACATTTATTTATTGACAGCCAGATTTTAAAAAGATTTATTTATATGCCACTCCTTATCCTCCACAAAAATGCACCTCCTTGGAAAAAACATTTCCAATTATGATGCATAACCTACAGTTATTTTACAAAAAATGCGACGTAGTCCAAGTTTCCGGTTACCGCTGACACGCTACAGCTGAGAGACCTTCCTGGGTGTGGGCCGGTGACGGGGTTCTGAATTAATGCGCTGCACACGGTTCAGTTGGTGTTTGGCGGTCAGGTTGGGGTTGTCAGTACTGGGCGGCACTGACAGACTGTGAGGCAGTGGCGTCGCTCGCCGGGGATTGTTCCGTTCGTAGACGCTGTAGGGCGGAGGAGTCTTGCTGCCCCGGCGAATGGGCATGTCTGCGGGGACGGCGGGGGGTAGAGGAGGGTCGGGCGGCGGGAGGTCGATCCCGCACGTTTCAGAGACACTGCAGCGGCTGAGGGATGAGATCCCGCTGCTGTAGCTGCCAGAGCGGGCAGGAGAGTGAGATGCCAGGCTCCCCATCGGCAAGCCATCGGTCGGAGAGGGCGTGAGGGGCGGGACCATTGACTGCAGAGCAAAACAAAGGACAAACTTCATTAAGAAACACCATCTATTAACAGAGAGTGAATTAAGCATAAACTAGTCACCTTCTGAGGGGAACGGGCGGTTGGCATGGGAGACAGTGACCTCACGTTCTTGCACAGAGATCCTACTCAACACATACACAGAGCAACAAAAGGATGTGTCACTGAGCTGTACATAACCGATTCAAGTGTAACGGCTGTTATCTGACAGCAGAAAGCTGCAGTACCTGTCTCAGGTGTGGGGAGATTGGGTTCACAGCGTGATAATGTGGAATCCACTGGGATTTGGAACGGAATCATTCTCTATAAAATATATAAAAGACGGATGTCTCAGTGAATCTGTACTGTGGACGTTTACTGAACACTGTGAGATACACATTTATTTTATTAATCATTGTTACAGATTCATCAGTGCAAGAATAGTTTTTATTTAATTTATGGCGAATACTTAATATTTATAGTTTAAATTATTATGCATACCATTTACATACAGTAAATTATACATAAATAATATATGACAATGAACATTTATATTATTTTTTACATTATATAATGAATGTAGTAATTATTAATATTTTCAATATTTATTTCTGCTGCTGTAATGTGAGCAGGAAAAACAATACTTTTAATACATTATATTTAATAATATTTATAAAAAATTATACATACCACCGTATACCAAATGTTTGGGGTTAGCACAATTGTTTTTATAAAGAAATTACTATTATACAGCAATTATGTTAATATGGTGACGTTAATGATGTTAAATTGATCAGAAGTTTTCTATTTCAAATAAATGGTATTCTTTTGAATTTTCTATTCATCAAAAAATCCTGGGAAAAAAAGTATCACAGTTTCCACAAAAATATTAAGTAGCATCTGTTTTCCATGCTGATAATAATAATAAATCAGCATATTAGAATGATTTCTGAAGGATCATGTGACACTGAAGACTGGAGTAATGATACTGAAAATTCAGCTTTGCATTACAGGAATAAATGACATTTTAGAATATTTTCAACATTTTAATTTGTAATAATATTTCATGATATTACAGTTTTTCTGTATTTTTGATCAGATAAAAGCAGTCTTGGTGAGCGTAAGAGACTTCTTTCTATAACATAAAAAATTTATTGACTTCAAACTTTTGAATGGTGGTGTACAACGTATACAACGTATAAAAAATACAATAAATTATATATATATATATAATGTTTCTATGCAATATACAGTATTAGTTGTTGCTAGGTGGTTATTAAGGTGTTCTGGGTTGTTACTTACAGACTCAAATCAAAGAGCCCAACTTTTTTTAACTGTTTAAAAAATATATTATGGTGATGTGGTGATACTAGATGTGGCTTGGGTCCCTCTTTCAATGTAAGTTTATGAGAATTTGAAATATCATAATCAATCCTTGGTGGATAAAAATGAAGCCCCACCCTACATTATTCCCATGGAATGTTCAGTTTGACATCTAACTGTTAAACAGTGCTGGTGGAAGCGCTCTGACCTGTGTGGGGTCCAGTGGGCTGGAGAAAATGCCGCTGTAGAGTCTGTCCCGTGGCGAGAGGCAGGCGTTCTCTCTGGAGTGTTTGTGCTTGTCAGACGGCAGTGGAGAAGCTAATGAAGAGGAATAAAGGCACATAGTGCGAGAATTGAAAAGATACGAAATAACAGATGAAACGAAGCAATGCTCCAAAATGATGCCAATTATGTTGCAGGGCATTGTAAGCACTGCTTGCTTTCAAGTGCCAGATTGCTTATAGTTTATTGAATTCACTCACCTCTATTGCTGGAGGGCGCAGAGCTGTTCACATTGTGTGAGCCAGAGTGATTTGAGCTGAGACTTGAGGTAGACGGACTGGGCTAGAAAAAGACAACAGATATGTATTGTGATTTTTTTGTTTTTTTTTGTTCATGAAGTAAATAAGCTAAGATAAAAAAAAAATGGCCATATAAATATAAATTATCATAATATAAATAAATGTTAACAAGCAGCATATTATGCTATTATACATAATTGTATAATTTATATATATATAATTTATTAAAATAATTATATAATCATTTAAAATTGTTGGGTAACAGTGATTTTTTTTTGTCTGCTAATTAATTCCAAAATATATTCAAAATGAAATACTTAAATACATGTAATGGTGTGACTCCTCAAAAACATAATGATATTTATGTATTCATTTTTATTTCATACACAAATACATGAAATTAGTCCTTGAGCAATCCAGTAATGGGTTGAAAGTCACATGTCTCATGAGTTTATATTTCAAATTTGAAGAAGATACCATGAAAAATTTGATTCCTGCAGCCATTTTTCTGAAACTACGTCTAGTCCCCCCACCCCGTTTGAGGAAAAATAGCCACCAAATGTAACCCTTACAAATGTAAGGGAACTACAAACTATTTTAGTCATTATACATACCACTGCATACTTTTTCAATTATAAAATAATAGACTGAATCTTAGATATCGTATAATTGATTTATTTGTGCACTAGAAAAATTTGAATTAGCTTTGTATGTCAAGTACATACTCTGATTGGCAGACATACAGCATTAATTTTTTGCTGGTCATACAATAAGTAACCACA
>NW_015505210.1:1896439-1896806 GCF_001515645.1 Sinocyclocheilus grahami | reverse complement strand
CACACAAAAAAGAAAAATGGTGAAAAGGGGGGGGGGGAATTATTTGTGCAAAAAGCCGATCGCTAAGTTACGCCCACAACAGATGACAGGTGCGTCACATGAGAGAGCCAGAATTAAAATAAACAAGATTCCGCGTATCTTTGTCTTTTTTCTTAGTGGATGGACTCATTCTGTTTGTTACAAAACCATGTTGTCTTTTACTACCAAGACGCAGTTTTTTGAGTGCAAGTTTTCCATAACGGATACAAACAATAACTCGGTAACACTTTAGAATGTCCGTTGTTAACAAGTAACTATGCAGGAAGCAATAGGTAGTACTACATTAACACTTAACTTAATACTATTAACTAATAGAGAAGCAAGATTA
>NW_015505210.1:1896077-1896296 GCF_001515645.1 Sinocyclocheilus grahami | reverse complement strand
ACTAAGCAGTAAGTAATAGCAAATTTAGGACAAAGGTAGTTCCTTATTAGATATTTGATCATTACTAAAAAAAAATATATCCTCATTGAGAACTACTTGTGAACTGTGACCAATTAATAAAGAATAACCAATTAATTACTAATCACAACAGTAACGTCTTAAAGTGAACAATTGGGTTCTTTGTGGAAACTAATTTATGAATATGATATCCCCCAAATA
>NW_015505210.1:1881444-1895893 GCF_001515645.1 Sinocyclocheilus grahami | reverse complement strand
AATAAGTTATTTAACATATTTTATATCTGACATACTGTACAGTCATACATTTGTGTGAAGCACAAGTGATATTTTACCAGTAGGTCTTTTGGAGTGGGATACATTGATACTGAACTGACACGAAGCAGAGATCATAATTGTGAACTAATTTAATCATGAGCTTGCCAGCATCACTTCTTAATTATTAACATTTTTAAGTGAATTTTCATTTTTATTATTATTCTGTGTTTAAGTTTGAACATCCATCCTTTGGTAATAGTAGTAGTCACAATTTTCAAATGTAGCCGACTTATTTGGGGGATATCAAATTCATAAATTAGTTTCCACAAAGAACCCAATTGTTCACTTTTAAGATGTTACTGTTGTGATCAGTAATTAATTGGTTATTCTTTATTAACTGGTCATAGTTCACAAGTAGTTCTCAATGAGGATATTTTTATTTAATAATTATCAAATATCTAATAAGGAACTACCTTTGTCCTAAATTTGCTATTACTTACTGCTTAGTTAATCTTGCTTCTCTATTAGTTAATAGTATTAAGTGAAGTGTTAATGTAGTACTACCTATTACTTCCTGCATAGTTACTTGTTAACAACGGACCATTATTCTAAAGTGTTACCAATAACTCTCCCCGAAGAATTGAGATGTAAACAAAGGAATAACCATCCATATTACAACGTTATTGTTTCGTTGGACTAAACGTGCTCTATGGGATGTTGTTCAGTGGACCCTTGCCTTTCTAACTAAACCGAAATTTACAGCAGTGGATGCGTTTATGACTCGTTATTACGATGAATCTGGTACGTACTGCGTTTTTATTATGCATGTTTTGATGTGTACTGCTTACACAAATTTAACAAATACATTCCTATAAGCTTTCCATTGAAAAACAGTGATCTATCCTCGGTGCTTGAGGCTTAGACCTTTAGAATGATATATAGTTTGTCAAGATTAATTATGTCCCTTTTCACGTTATCTATTCGTAAAAATTGACACGTGCAAACAAAGAGCGTTCAGTGCGCCGGCGTTCAGGTGCGGGTTATCAGGAACATCTACCGAATGCTCTTTTGAGGGTTTCGCTGAAAACAACAGCTAGAAACCGGTCTTTCATCTTGCTAAAAGGAAGAAGTTGAAACTGGAGTCAGTGCGCTCAGACCATTAAATCACTTTACAGACAATTTATGTTGTCATGGCTATAAGACAACAATGGAGTCAAAACATTTTTGAATAAGATTGGATATTTTGACTGCCTCATTTCATAAAATAGTTTTTTTTTCTTTTTTTAAATAAATGACATCAAAACTCAGAGGATGTATTTGAAATTGATATGTCAATGTAAAAACAATTTTCTCAAATGTTTAACTTTTGTGTAATAGTATGTTTTCTGTAATAATAATTGAACACAAAATAATAATTAGCATTTGTATTCAATTAATATTGGGGAGTAAATAACAGCATCATCGCTACTAATTTTAATAATCAGCCGCCTAAAATATTAACTATAATTTTTTTTTAAAAACACAGATTCCCGACATTTTACATAAGTTATAGTCATAATACTGTATAATAATTTTACTAAATAATACAATATAATATGTAGATCATCAGTTTTTTCTACTATAAATTATTAGATAAATACTGCTCTCTATGCAATAAAATAAACTCAAATAATAAAATTAATTAGCTTAAGTTTCGCTAATTATTAGCAGCTCAAGACCAAGATCATGAGACAACAACAAAGTCAAGGCATTTGGATCACAACAGTTCAAAGATTTCAATTTTTCAATATTTATTTTGTCAACATAAAAGCTATTTTCTCATTGCTACTAACTTGAACTAACAAGTTGCCTAAAATATTGACTTTGATTAAAATGACTTATTTTAGTGGAAATAAAAATCAGATTCCCTATATTTTACATTAGTGATATTTTTTCCACTATTACACAATTTTACAAAATAATACTTACAATAGTTATAAAATAATTCTTTAGTTAATCGTTCACTAGTTTGTTTTCGACTATAGAGTAACATTGCTGTAGTTGAACTTCTGTATGTTGAAGCTACAAACAGCTTGCATATACAAGCCTCGAGTCAGTGTGAATGCTGTAGGTCTTTATCAGCTTTGCACATTTTCCCACTCCAATTTTCCCCATTCTTTTTTGCAGTACTCTACCTTTTTGATCCAAGTTTTAAGGCAGTGAAATAACAAGCACCACAAAGTCCACCTCAAATCTACTAGAGGCAGATTGACCCTGCTCTCCATCCAGTCCCATACCTCCTGGTATCTTGCCAGTCCTCCATTGACAGCAGCATCGATGACTCCGTTCAGGCACATGGTGAGAGGGTTGATGTTCAGCATCTGCCTCATCTGGCACTGGGCGATCAGCGTCCTCAACTGCAGCGTCTTATTTTCAATCACCTCGCTGGCGTTCTCCAAGGGACTCATCTCCACCTGTATTGAAAGCCCACCAAGGTTATGATGTCTCGGTTTATGTTTATATGATTGTGTTTATGGTGGATTGCAGACTTGGGGGCAGTTACTTTAAATTCATGACAGTGGTGAAGTGCTTGGAAAAACCTCATCTTGTACGTGATAGGCAGTTTTCATGATTTATGAAAGACTGCAGTCTACATCTATCTTGTCAAAATGAGAAAAAAAGTGATTTTTTAATGCTATGACTCACCAGTTCCCTTTTCTCAACTTCAAACCAGCTAGAGATGCCAGGTAGACTCTGAGCGAGGGCCAGTGTTGTCCGCTCAACCCACAGGCTCTACAACACAACACAAACAACATGAACATCACAAAACTGTAATGAACATAAAAAATGTAATCATTTCATCATCTTGGTGCCCAAGACTTTAGCAACAGAGAATGAAAAGACCCGCACAGAGAGAGCAAGAGACTTAGGGATGGATGGATGGATGGATCAACAGCACCTTAAACTCATTCTCTTTGTCTTTGGTGCCCTTGTGAAAAGGCCTGTCATAGCGAAACCTCCAAATATGGTTGACTTTGTAGAAGCTCTTGATGTTGTTGGGCACTCCGTCTCTCTGCAGGACGTCCTGGTTTTCAGGGACAGGACTAACGGGATAGATCTGCAGATCTGAATCGTGAACAGTTAAGGGACGTGCAAAGCGCATTCAGTCAGTTCACACAAATAAACACACGCAGATAATCTCATTAATAATGAAAATCTCATTATTAATAATCTCAGACACTCTCATTTGATTCAAATAAATCTAAAAGGTATCTCATTTGTTGCTCTTTGTTTATGGGATTCAGGAGAAACATCTGAGACAAAGGTGATACTTATAAATAAAGCATAACTGACACTCCTAACTGTAATAGAGCAATAAAACCTTCGTCTGAGAGAAGTTCAAGCTACTCATGAATTTATGCCACAGATACACTCAACTATCAGGGCCCGTATTCATCAAGCTTCTCAAAGTGCCATTTTAGTCTTAAGTGCTGAGAATTCATTAAATTTACTCCTACTTTCAAACTTAAGTATAAAAGCAAGTTATCAAATTTCTTAAAGCTAAGAATCACTCTTACTCTCCCAGTTATTTAAGACAGCTCGAGAGGTCTCTCAAATGGTTAGGAGTTGCCAGTAGGGGTTTGTGATGGCGCTGAGGAGACAGAAACGTGCGCGAATCTTTCAGGAGTGGAAGAATGTTCTTGAAATGTTTGACGACGAGCAGTTAATAAAACAGTTACATTTCCTCAGTTATTCAAACAGAAACAAGCAAATAATATTTACATTACCATAGAACATCATAACAGACTTCAGTCTAGTGCGAGTATTATATGGTCTTTAAAAACACTCCCGTTATAATCAGTGAAGCTACCTACACTGTATCATGAATAAATCTCTTACCCCTTATTTACACTGCACACATCTGCGGCGCGTTACGGCTCCGACACAGCTGATCTCGGCTACTCACCAGCCACACCGCGACAAGTTTCTGAAGCAGCTCTCCACGCTGCATCACTAAAGATAGGCACCTATATTTTTGACGGATAATAATAATAATTGCCTTGCTGTTGTCAAAGAAATTAGCAACAGGCGATATCTCTGACTATCGTCGATACATGATACTATCGTCTACCGGCACAACCCTAAATTGAAGGTTGTGATGACGATTCGTTTCCTTACCATAATGTATTCTCTTGAAAATTCTTTGTCAAATGTGTGTTGAATGTACACTCTTATTAGGAATTTAACCATTCAATGTGAATTTATCTGAGTATATTCTTAAATAAGGAAATCTATTCGGTGATTGGTCCATGCATATTTCGTCATCCAAAATCCCGTTTGTGGCACAGCAAAGTGTTGTGAATCAACTCTAAGACACTTAAGATTTAGTCCTACACTTCGCTTAAATTACGACTGAGATGCTTGATAACTAACTTTTAAGCGCAGCTTTGAGCCAAGAAGTTTTATACACTTAAGTCAATTCTTAGCAGCGTACTTGAGAGTAATTCTCAGGGGCTTGATAAATACAGGCCCAGACCATTAGCATCTGGTTGAAGAGAAGAGGTCACAGAGCAGATACTCATCTGATTAGAAACCGTGCTGCTGGCTGCCGACCAGCAGTTTACACATCTAACAGCTGCCCTATTAGCACTTCTCCATTCTTTAATTGCCCTTATCCACACACCAGCCATCATCTACGAACCCTTGAGGAGCAATTTGACAGTCTCAAGAAATTAAATGTGAACTTGTAATTAGGGATGCACCGATACCGATACTGGTATCGGGCCCAATACTGGTCTCCTGTACTCGTACTCGTACTTGTTAAAATGCCCCGATACCAACCGCCGATACCACACAGCATGTGATAAGTGCCATATTCAAACAAAGAAACACCAACAACAGAACAACAGACAGCAGAAAGGAGTTAAGGATGTCTACTATGAAGTATATGTATGCAATGAATATAATGTTAAACATTCAGTATTAACGCCTGTATAGCTGATGTGCGCGAGCTGATAAACAAAGCATGCTGAGTGGATTGAGCGTGCGGCGGCGCAGATGCGCGAACTTGACGAGTGAATATATCTTTCTCACAAACATCACTGGAAAGTTTGTAGTTCGGTCGGCTATGTCAAAAACAAGTATAAGTAAAACAATGCACAAGTTACTTAACGGTAGGGAGAGAGAGAGAGCGAGAGATGAAAAAACGCGACTTCTATTTCTGAATATATCACAGATAGGAGATTTATAGCGAGTGGTTCCCTGCATTATTACAGCAAAGCGCGTTATTACAGTACAAACCGCTGCAATGGGCAGCTCTAATGCTAATAAATGAAAGATGATGTACCATAGAGCAAAAAAAATTAACAGTGAAAGTAACAAAAACTTGTAAAATACATTTTAATGGGCATAATTAAGTGTGAAAATAACCAAAGGATATACAGTCAAACCAAAAATTATTAAAATAAATAATAATAAAATTATTATTAGACCAGATATCATTTTTTATATTTTTTTACAAGTGGGTGCAGGACTCTATAGTTTTTATGTAAGTGAGGACAGCAAAATAAAGTAAACTGTGACAAATTATACCCAAAATTTCTTCATACAGTGGACTACCAGTAAAACTGATACAAACTTGGGACCAAAAATTATTCAGACCGAGTCTGGGAAAACTGAAGTTCAGGTTTGCATTAAGCTGGGTGACAGCATGCCCAGGAGACTATATGCTGTCATTAAGGCTAAGGGTTGGCCGACTAAGTATTGATAGTTGTGTAAATACAGTCTGAGTTATTTTTGGTTGATTGTAATCTATTACATACCTTTCTATCAAAATGATCTAACATTATCAAGATGAATTTGTTCTGACACAGTTTAACTCGGAGTTCTTATCATATTTTATTACCATTTTCTAAACAATAGCGAATAAACTGTGATAATGTGAGAAATGTTGAAGGTGTCTGAATAAATTTTGGTTTGACTGTATCCATTTGATAAATGAAGTTAACCAACTAACATTATACATACTCTTTTGGTTTCTGTACCCAATATTTAAAAAATTTACAAATGCAATAAAAATATCGGTATCGGTACTCAGTATCGGCAAGTACCAAAAATAAAAGTGTCGGTATCGGGCGAGTACTGGAAAAAGTGGTATCGGTGCATCCCTAATTATAATGTACCGTTCTGAATAAACAAATCCAGTCAATTACAGGATGAACTTCTCATTTCCATTTAATTTTCATCTTCATTTCCATTTCATTTTTCATCTTCTTTTTCTTTTATAAAAGTCACATTAAAACTGTCAAATTTGTTTTGAAAAAATTTGTCAATTTATTCAAAACAATTTTGACTGTTTTTATGTGACTTTCATAATGAACAAAAGAAAAAAAATTTAAATGAAAATTTAAATGAAAAATAAATAAATAAAATCAACAAAAAATGTGTTTAAGGATACACTGCGCATCTGCTTGGTGGATGGTCTGGTCGGGCAGGTTGGCGTGCTGCATTGCGATGGCGTGAGGAAACTCGCTGAGCATCCGCTGCTGAAAGGCCTCCAGACGCTCGTAATCGTTCCCTCGACACACAAACTCTTTATTCTGTCCGGTGACAACACACACAGACAGAAGCAATGAGGAAAGTGGAAGGCACTGGACACAATATCGACTATTTGAAGGACTAAATGAGAATAGAGTAAATCTTTCATAATTCCTAATTCATTCTCATTTCCCCTCCATTCCCATTACAATCATCCATCCATTGCACTGTGGTGTGAAAATGAAGAATAGCAACTGGACAAAATGCGAATAGCTCAATAAAAAGGAAATGTTGCAGAAATGTTTCAAATTATAGATGGGTTACGGTTAGATCTGGAGGGAAAGTGACCCCTAGAGGACAAGATGTCGAATTACAGGATAAATAAGTTGTAAGCAATAGTTCACCCAAATTTGAAAACTCTAAATACAAAAACAATGGATGAATAAAACAGAGATATCTGTAAAATATTTACATCATGTAATCAGCTTTTATTATATTATATTATAATATATTATTAGATTATATTATGTTTGATAATAAATAATATGTATACAAACATATATAAATATAATACAAATATGCTTGAAGAATTGTACCCTTAAAAAGAAGGGGAACTTCTTTCCGTAGAAGCCGACTCTGAAGAACTCTGGCTCAAGCCGCTGCTGGTTCATTATTTTGTCATATAAAGAGGCTGTTCAATAAACAGATATATTTAATCATATATATATATATATATATATATATATATATACACACACACACACAGTGTTGGGCAAGTTACTCTGAAAATGTAATCAAATAACTGATTACTCCTTTTAAAATCAATCACGTGACTGTTCTGATTACTTTATTTCAAAAGTAATTAGTAATTAGTTACATTACTAGTTATGTTACTTTTTTCTCTATAAAATCCCAGCATACACGCTCCCGATAAATATTTGTTATTAAAGCATCAACATTCACAGAACACTGTTATTTTTAACTAAAGCAAGCGGCTGCTGCGTGCATGGTTTGGAAGAGCGCTGCATTTATAATCTCTAAAAGACATCTCAATTCATCTACAATTCGTGTGTTATAATGAGAGGATTTATGAGCATGCAAATCTTATAAAACACTGCATTCTGTCAGCAATGTAACGCAGCAGTAACGTATAGAGACCTCGGCATGTAACTACACTCTAATTACTATTTTGAAAATTATAACGCGTTAAATGATATATATATATATATATATATATATATATATATATATATATATGTATTTAATAAATTAATACCAAAAATAAAAATAAATATATACATACCCACATACTGCATGGTCCATAAAGAGGAAATACTTACCCTCATTTTGCTGAGGTTCCTGTAGTCATAAAACGCTTCGTACTGATTGGCCAGCTCTCGGCACAGTATGATGCAGTTTTCCCAGCACTAGAATGAACAGTTCAGTTTTAAAGATTTAAATAACAGTAATATTTCATACAAGCCTATAAAAGCCTATTTTTAACTATATAGAAGTACCCCTTCTGTAATCAAAACGGTTGAGTAATTGCAGCAATAAGTTTCAGCCACAAGATGGCAGTATGTAGGAAGAAAAGAACATCTCCTATGTTGTCCCGTGTTCACATTGTGTCACCGATGGTCACAATAGCTGGAAATCAGCCACTGTCGGTCTGATTGGCTTTTAAAATGAGATAAAATGCATCCTAAAATGCGAGATGGACTCACTTTCCCTCTGTCGAAATTGTGAATGATGGTGAGATGGAGGCATTCTTTCCTCTGCCATTCGCTCTGCATGGGGTACGTGAGGAACTCTCTGAGAGGCCTTTCGGTCCACTCCAAAAGCTCGTCGTACAGCAGGAGGGTGTAGGACGCCTCTGCAACACAGTCACAAAGATCATAAACAAATGTAATTAAAATATCATAATTTATAATAGAAAAAATTTATATAATTCTAAAATATGTATTATTATTATTGCAAAATACTATTATTTAAAAGTAATATTAATTATAAATCATAAATTATAAAAATTAATATATACAAATAATTATTAAAATGAACATTAAAAACAATTGAAATATATTACATTTTATATTATTTAAATATATCTATTTATTATACAAAAAAAGTAATTGGTGCAGAAATTACTTGCCACATATTTTGATCAGAGGTAGGCTACAGTACAAAATTAACGATACAGATCAACACAAATATGCTGAGGCATTATTACCAGTGTAATTTTGTGCCTTCAAGTGCAGCTCATAGAGCTTGTGAATATAACGGATGTACATTTCTTCTTTATTCAACTCAGTTTTGTAGAAGTTCTGAAAAGGACAGGACAATGTGAGCAGAAGATGTTTTTTTTTGTAGTTTGCCTCAATAAACAAAATAAACAAATAACAATAACAATAAAAGGGTTTTCAAATATGTTCCCTGATCTCAGGTTAAGTACATGAAATAAATGACACAATTCACTTTTAAACAATGTCAGTGATATCCAAAACTAACCAGAAGGTTGACTGTACATCCCATTGTTTTCCCATCAACCTCGCCGATCTTCATGCAGTCCCTGTGACGAAATGGTGAAGAACATGAGCGTGTTTGTTCTGTATACTGTATGCGGTCTGTGTATGGATGTGAGTGTGTCGGAGTTACCTGTAATCTAGCAATCTTTCCATTAGCCGTGTGACGGTAGCGATGTGGGAAACGCCACTTTCTCTCCAGGTCTCTCTCTCAATCTTCTTCAGGAGACTAAATCACAGGCATATTCAGAATTATTATAAGAACTAATTAAAACAACAATAAAATCTTTTATTTTGTTACACCCAACTTTACAGTACATAGTATTTAATGAGGGTCTTACCTCGGATATGGACCAAACAGTGGAATTCTAATGCAGAAAAATAGAAAAACATTTTAAAAAGTTGTATTATTTTTTTTAAAACGTAATACTTATTTTGAAGTATTTAATAGTTTGTAAAATGTTATATTTATATAAAATATATCATATTTTGTATTTATACACTACCACTAAAAAATTCGGGGTCATGAGATTTTTTTTAAATGTTTTTGAAAAAAAAATCGCCATTCACATCAAGGCTGCCTTTATTTTATGATAGTAAAAAACAGAAATATTGTGAAATATTATTCCAACTTAAAATAACCGTTTTCTATTTTAATATACTTAAAAATGTAATTAATTCCCGTGAAGCAGTATTTTCAGGTTTCAGTCTCACATGATCCTTCAAAAATCATTCTAATATGCTGATTTGCTTAAGAAACATTTCTTATTATAATCAATGTTTAAAACATTTGAGCTGCTTAATATTTTTGTGGAAACCAGGATACATTTCTTCAGGATTCATTGATTTAGAGAAAGTAAAAAAAATAAAAATAAAAAAACATTTATTTGAAACAGAAATCTTTTGTAACATTATATATCTTTACTGTCACTTTTTATCAATTGAGCCCTTGCTGACTTCAAGTATTAATTTCTTTCATAAAAAATACTGACCTCAAACTTTTGAACAATAGCATAGACTATTTTATATTAATATTTCATTTATAGTACATACAGTTTAAAGCACACATTTCTCATTGCAGCTACAAAAAATGATGATTTACAGTAGGAAAGAATTAGGACTCACATGTTGTTAAAGAGCTCTCTGTATGTCTCATCTCCTTTTCCCTCTGACATCAGGCCATCCAGTTTGTCTATTAGTTTGGCCTCCACCTTTAAAAGAAAATGTCAACAAAAAAAAAAGTATTTTTTTATTCGTACAGCATGTTTTTAAATCCTCTTATGATGTTGGTCAAGGTATGCATGCATGACTATTCCAGGCAATATTTGAATTTTTTTTATCATTATTTTTAATGGCTTTCTGCAAGACAACTGAAAAACCCAGACTTGCATTTAGAAAATAAATTATATATCCATTTTAGTTCAACTTTAAATTTGCACGAGTAGCTCCTAATCCTTTTCAAATTATGATTCCATTCCAAAGCGACATGATCTTAGTAAACAAGCTCGATTTCCTCTCATCCACATCGTTTTACTCTGACGCCCGCACATAATTTACTATGACAATATCTCTCGCAGGTTGAAACATGTTTATGCGACTGTGATTTCAGCACCTGTTTGAAGTTGCCGCTGCGTTGCTGTTCGCAGTCCATCATATCGTGGAAAATGGGGATGAGGACGTTCCGCAGGTCCATCTGTGGTACCAGAGTCACCTCCATGAACGGACCAATCAGGGTAGGAATGAGACTTAACTTATAGTCACCTGGGAGACAACACCATACATTGCTTTTATATGCACCGGTCATGTGACTCTATAAGTGCTCAATGCAGGTTTGTAAAAGTGGACGCACCCAAATGCTGCCACATGCTGAAAATCTCACAGCCAATCATCACTCTCATGTCACCGTACCTTTAAAAACACAAACAAATTATAATGTCAAATATTGTGGTAATATTGCAATGGTTTTCCCATGGTGCAACTTGCAAAATGATCACAGTGTAAAACTACAAATTATCCAATATACAATAAATCGCTAAACCTGCTGCTACTAACAGTGTCTCATTACGCAGAATGTGTTATTTTACATTGTGAAATCTCATTCCTGGTAGGATTCTGATCATATAAAGGAAAAGAACAGGAAGGGCTCTCACTTCTCCAGGACTTTTTTCCTCTTGGAGGGCGGGAACATTTCCAGTTGTAGGCAGGGCTGGTTGATGAATATTATACAGAGATAAAAATAGGACTCCCATACCTACAGATAAAAAGAGAGCTAATTAAGATGCTGACGACGATTATCTGCATTGCAGCCACACGTTTCACATGTTCCCAGGATGCTCTAGGAGACACAGAAGAAAAGACATTTCTCCTATGCAGTCTTTTTTTTTTCTTCATACGGGACACTGTAAAGAATATCAATGTGCAGTTGTTAGCCTAAGGAAATATTTCTACTTCATCTGACCCATATTCTTTCCCCTTCGTGTGACCAACTGTATTCCAAGTTGATTCTACAATATTAAATAACCATAATTATATTATATTATATTACATTATAAATATTTTATATTATTTACAGGTTACTTGATCAAACATTTTTATAGTTTAGATTTGAGTTCATGGCTCTTAGATTTTCTGCATTCACACATACTCAGTGTACTAAAGACATCGGAATATATTAGCATATTTAATGAAATAGTAAAAGTGACGGGTATTTTAATACATTAGAGAGCAGAAAATAAATGTAATTATTTTATTTATTTATATAAACATTGAAAAATAAGATTATGTGCAGATGTTTCACATACTTCATTATATTTACTGTAATCAAATTAAATTTGTGAACTTTTGATGTTAGCAACAGCCAGGTCATGGGTTCGATTCAGGAATGTTTTTGAAAGAAGCCAGGGCTGCATTTATTTGATCAAAAATATAATAAAAATGGTAAAAAAGTGAAATTCTGTTGATGATTTGCTGCTCAAGACATTTCTTATAATCAATGTTGAAAACAGTTGTGCTGCTTAATTTTTATGACTTTTCTCAGGAATATTTGATGAATAGAAGGACAGCATTCATTTGAAATAGAAATCTTTCAGAACATTTCACTTTTTATCTGTTTGAATGTAAATGTAAAATCTTACCTTGAAGTCAAATTTCTCATTAAGGAAATTGTTGCGCAGGGTATCAGAGAGATACAAGATGGTGGTTATGATGACGCTAAACACAAACAAGCAGAAACATCAAGCAATAAAATGAGATTATATACAATCTATTTCTGGTATTGTTTTCCACACTTACTTATTAGCGACCAGTCTCATGACAGTCCAGTCTTTTGGAAACATATCGGGTCGGATAAGTATTCTGAAGACAGTGAATAACTGCAGGAGGAAACTCTGTAATAGATTGTACAGTTCAGCAATCACTATTATCCAAGCAGAATAAGCTAGTTAAACAGCTGCAATGCACTCTGCTAATATTTATCAAATGATTTTACCGTTAGTTCATCTTTAGTGGGAAATCTGCTGAGAAGCTGCTGGTATTCTTTATCTTTCAACTGCCGCAGCAATGTGAGCAAACAGGCAACAAATTCACCCTGAAACACACACACATCTGATTTGTTATTCACTTTACTGAAATACTGTCCCTGAAGTAAAAATCAAAGGTAACACACGCACAGTAACATCCTGGTACTGCAGGCGCAGTGAGGTGGCGGCAGGCTGAGGCCGGTTGGTCACTTCCAGTATAGTTCTGAGTAGCACTCCAGACAGACCCTCCATGACCAGATTCACCTCCTCAGAAACACCACACTCCTACAGAGGCATAAACAGACTTTATTTTATTATAATGGATTAATACATCTTTTTAGCATCTATTTTAAAAATGTCATATATTATAAATATGTGTTGATCAAATTAAATGACAATTAATCACATATATAAATACTTCCTAAGAAAAGCCCCATTATATTACTGTGGTAAAGGAGAAAATATTCAATAAACATCACTTTCAGGTTAAAAATATTTCAATGCACCAAATTCCGTATTTGCTAAATTTACATACAGGTCAGGAAGTTTGTTTTACTTATTTGGTTACATGATTAACATATTAAATGTAATTAAATTTTTTTATATATAAAATCAGCAAGTAAAATATGTACCACATCTCACCAGCCATTTTAATGAGGAAAAAAATATTTATATAATATATATTATTTATTTACAATAATATATTACTTGCAAATGCCCTTATTGCGAAAATGTACATACATGCCACAATGAAATGAGAACTTATTTTTAGATAATTAATTATAATTTTTAGATAAATTAATAAGCCCTTAATCAAACACATTAAATATAATTTTACATTTTTATTCACAAAATCAGCAACTAAAATGCATACCAAATCTCACCAGCAATTCTAATCGAAAAAAAAAAAAAGAAAAAGGACAAGAGCAACAAGCTAAGCAATAAATAGAACAAATGAATGATGCAGAGAATGGAGTAAACCGTAGGAAAATGACTCTAGCAGCAGAGTTTTGGTGTAAGACTGACCATGGCTGGAGTGTTGAGCGTCAGCATGCTGGTGAGGATATTGGCACATAGCACCAGCTCCTTCTGCTCCTGCAGGTGTGTGTGCAGCAGACGCAGCACTACAGGTAACAGCACACACCTGGACTCTGACAACACACAACACACACATATAAGAATCAACCAACTTCTAACTCTACAACAACTACTCATATTTGATACGCAGATCTCTAAGGCCTTTGAATGATCAAAGAAAACTGCTATACACAATCTAAAACATGCCTTCTGTTGTCTGATTGATAGTTAATACTTTTTGAGCAAGTTAAAGACCTTTTAGATTTATTGTAAAATGTCCATATGTCTATCTGTTGTGAAATCTTGACTGATTTGATTAAAGTAAATACAAGAATAACTTAACTGGACTGGAGTAGGTTTGCTTGATTATCCATACATCAGTTTTTAGAAAAATCATGTTAAAATGTCAGTATCAAATATGATACAATCAGGCTTTTGAGGAATGTTTATTTAGTCATCTCTCAATCATCATTGTATTGCATTGCATTATAAGTTTAAAGCTACGGAGCTTTGATCATAAAACTAAACATTTAAATGCTATCTTACCAAGACACATTATTGGGAGATACAGAGTGACAACTGATATTTATATGCATTTCATTTTAGTCTGTTATAATGTTAAAAAGTATACTTTTGTATACTTTTTGGCCACATGCTTTTTACGTTCTTCCTTCCATATTCTCCTATATCATACTATATGAGCCATAAAAGCCTGATGTATCAATTATGATACAAAACATTGATTTTGTTTTAGGCAAAAAGTTTAATAAACTGTTTGATAAAAAAAAAAAAATATATATATATATATATATATACTGT
>NW_015505210.1:1868765-1881399 GCF_001515645.1 Sinocyclocheilus grahami | reverse complement strand
TTTTTTTTTAGACAAAAAATTTAATAAAATGTTTGATAAAAAAAAAATATATATATATATATATATATATATATACTGTATATATTTAATATGTCAGGCTTTAACAGTATATACACGGTGTATCATTTAGATGGCCTCTAATAAACCTATATTTGACTTTACATTGTTTTCAGCAACAATTGTTTATTTTAAATTACTTTAAAACAGAAAACTTTACCTGGGTTGATGTAAAGAGGACTCTCCACGGTCTTGGCCATGCACTGGAGTTTGACGGCCTGTAGAGGACAGTCTGTGTGCGTGAGGGCAGGCAGGCTGCTCAGCGTGTCGCGGGCCAGATTTGCCACCTCTCTCATGCTGAAGATCTTTAGCAGCTCGCAGCACACAGTCGGGAACGATCTCAGGAACACGGCCTGCGAAAACGCCAATAAACAAGTTATTTAAATACGGGAAAACCCCGATTAGTTTGTTTTTAATACATGCTGCAGTATGTTTGTATTTTATGCATGTGTGTCTCTGTAATGCCGCTATCATCTTCCTCCAAGCACATTTGCACATTGATTTAGTGTGAAAATGTTCCTCTGGCGCGGTAGGGGATGTCAAACAACAGATGTAAGCAAAGGCACTCGTGAGCACACACAAATATCACGGTGACACGAATCTGGCACAGCTCCAGTCGCCTGCATGTGCTTCAGATTATGGCGTGGTGTCCAAAGACGCTTTGTTTTCTTGGCCGTGTTAATTGAAATCTGCTCTCCTGCTGGGCCGCCATAACAAGAACAGACCTGCGTGAGAGTTCAGTGCGAGTGAATGTGCGAATGTGCTCACACGTCTCCACCGAAAGCAACCTCGGAAAGAACGGGAGCGAGTCTCTCTGCCCGTCAGACACACATGGCTCAGCTGACTCTGAGCTCGGCGGGCCGTGACGGTGTGTGGCGGGCCTTTAGCGCGCTCAGCGTGCATCTCTGTTTGTGTACATCAAGACTGGCTTAACTCTCCATGGGCTGACTTGAGCTTTGAAAGCTGATATGCTAGCAGAACAAATCTGGGTGGGGCTGAAAAAGAAGTACTGTATTCATTAAATGCTCCTAGTGTATGTATTTGAGTAGCAGATTTCTCGAAATGTCCTCACAAATATAGTAAAACTGAACGGTCCAGATTAGTAAAATGGTACCGATATGGGTAAAATATTGTCGTAATCCAATTTCCTTAAACATCTTAAATTCTAATCGAAATCAATGTGAAGTCTTGTTTACAGATATAGGGCTAAATTAGTGCAAATACTCTGAATACCCTGAAAAGAGATGGTGTATCTGGTGGTATGAATCCATGGACATTGTTATAATGCAGTGTAATATTGCCAACAAACTCAGGTCATCAATAACAGTTTAAATAGCAGACCCAAGTTTGGGTCGATTCGCACTGCAAATCATTTTTATGCAAAAGATTTGACAAATAAAAATTGCAATAGTTAATTAATAATTAATTAATTAATGCATTTAGCAGACGCTTTTATCCAAAACAACTTAGTGTATTCAGGCTATCCAGTTTTTTACCAGTATGTGTGTTCCCTGGGAATTAAACCCACGACCTTTTGCGCCGCTAACGCAATGCTCTACCACTGAGCCACAGGAACACTAAATAAAATAATATAAGAAGTAGTAATAGTAGTAGTAGTAATAGTTAACTGCAATTTGCAAACAACACTTGCTAAACACAATCACATCTGATTTCTGTCTGCATCAGCAAGTGACTAATAATGCTAAAATGAGAAACACGTTGTAATCTAATGCTGCATTCGTTTTTAATGAGAAAAATCTATTATTATTTATTATTACTTATATTACATACCATTTCTTATTTTTCCTTTTTCAATTATTTATCATTATTATTATCTTAATTTTAAATTGACCTTTTATTTAATTTTTAAGGTATTAAGGCTTCAAACCTGAAAATTCACTATGAATATTCCTGAAAACAAATAAGCCATTCAACAATTTTGACTCCTGAAACGGTATACACTTCAAAAGTTTGGGGAAAGAAATTAAAACTTTTATTCAGCAAGGATGTATCAAATTGATCAAGTGACTGTAAACACTTTTACATTGTTCTAAAAAAATCTAATTCAAATGCTGTTCTTTCAAACTTCATGGATCATGTGACACTGAAGACTTGAGTAACGGCTGCTGAAAATTCAGCTTTGCATCACAGGAATAAATGACATTTTAAAACATTCAAAACAGTTTTTTATTGTAATAATATTTCACAATATTACTATTCAGCCTAGGTGAGCATAGGAGACGTATTCCAAAAACATTTTAAAATGTTGCAGGCCACAAACTTTTGAACGGTAGTGTAAGATGACTGTTTGGATTATAGACCTGGAACTGGACCACTTCAGGTTGTAAAAATGCATTTGTATGATGGTGTAGTATTCTCAAGTGCTAGAATATTAGCTTACTACATACAAAAGAAATGCATGCTTTCTCATCACTCAGTACAGTACATACTTTTTAAAAAGGGTGTAAACTTGTATCCAGTCTACAGGCCTGTGTATGTCTCACCTGTGTGTGTGTGATGGGGCTGATGCCCTTACTCTCATGCGACAGGAACAGGTGGATTGATTTAAAGAGTTCGTGAACAGAGCAGCGAAATTCCTCCTCATTCTGGCCTCCGGTGGCTGCCGCGTACAGACGCCGTGACTGTACAATGTACTTAAACAAGTACTCAGACGCCTGCAGGTATATGATATCAGACAATTGTTATTTCAATAATTTTTTTTAAAAATCCAAACAATCCAAAAAATATTAACCCAGTAAAACATTCTTAACCCTGTAAACCCTGTTGAGCATCATATTCAATATTTTTATGGCTCTATTTCTCCCAGAAAGATGATATTTAAATGTTTAGTTCTATGATCAAAGCTCTGTTATTTTTATTGTGGGGGCAAATCATATAATGCAATGTATGTAACACAATAATGATTGAAAAATTATCAAATAAACATTCTCAAAAGCCTGATGGATTGATGTTCACATTTTAAAACAATTTTTAAAAAATAGTGAAAAATGATAATCAAGTAAACCAAGTTGCTTCAGTCCAGTAAATGTTCATCTTGAAATATTACTTACAATATAAAAGCTATTCTTACGTTTACTTTATCAACATCAGCCAATATTTCACAACAAAAAGACACATGAACCGATAATTATACTAAAAATTATACTTGCAAATCAATCAGGACAGAAGGGATTTAAATGTAACAATATATTAAATATAATGGCATGCAAAAAGAGAAATAAAGGTCAAACCTGGAGACACTTGTGTGAAGTGCATTTTCCATTTTTAAACATTTAAATCAGAAAGAGCAAAAAAAAAAAACACACACACAGGATGAATAGCACACAATGTACCCAAAGAGATTTGAAAGGTTCAAGGTAAGAAAGTGGGAATTGCTTTCACATAACACCTTTGAAGGGTGTAAACGAGCGTGGATACATTTAGCGAATGCGCCTGGTGGTCCCATGGCAGGTCATGAAAGCCGAATGGGCGAATGAAGAAAGAAAAGACTGAATGTTTGTAGCTTAATTGCATGATGAGAAAGAAAAGAGCTTCCTGTGGGTGAGAGAGGCTGGAGAGGTAGATCAGATGCATCAAGAGTATTCATAGCTGCTGGGGAGGAAGCTCAGAAGATCAGCAGGGGGTGAGGGTTAACCCCAACATGACAGGCTGACAGAGAGAGATAGGGTGCTTATGTCTCCTCATAGATTTGCATACATACTGTAACATACATCCCGAATGAAGCGTATGTTAGTGTTCTCACCTTCAAAACCTGCTGGATCTGTTCTTGGTGCTCGGCATCAATGATACGATCCACATACCACTTCAACACACGGATCAGATCCCTGCAGACACAAGCCGTGAATATCAGACATCGAGGGCAATGTTTGTTTAAGTGTGAATGTTGTACGTTTCTGTTTGTCCTGCAGGGAAGATTCATCATATCACAAATATGATACACATAAGGCAGCACTCAAGATTTTACGGATCTCCTAAAATTACATCTGCAGGTAAAAGAAAAATGCATGGGAAAATGTTTGCATGCTCATGTTACACTATTCAGTAACTTTACGTTTTTGATGGGGTTTTTTTAATTCGCTAGTTTGTATTTAGTTTATATTTTAGTTATTAATTTCAGTTTAGTTTTAATGGAGAATAAATTGGTTTACACTTTTGTTTAAAAGTTCAAAATAACAGCATTTATTTGAAATGGAAATATTTTGTAACATTATAAATGTCTTTACTGTCACTATTGATCAACTTAATGCATCCTTGCTTTATTAATTATTATTATTATTAGTATTAATTAAAAAAAAAATCTTAGTGACCCCCACTTTTGAATGGTAGTGTATTTTGCTTGATATCGTTAGTATAGTTTTTGACTATTTTTTTTTTTACACTGCTAGTGTCAGGGTTCTGCCCTGACAGTCATATCTGTTCTGTCTTTGTTTAATGTGTCCTTGTTTGTCTTGTGTCTGAGCACATGGCTTTGTCTTTGTTTATGTTGGCCATGTGCTCCTCTCGTCCTGCCCCCTTGTTTCCCTCTACCACGCCCCCTTGTTTAGTCCTAGTTAACTTGATTGTGTCCACCTGTTCCTCATGTGTTCTGCTCCTTTACAGTGTGCCTCTTCCCTCATGTCTCTGCTGGTTCGTTGCATTAGTTCTTTATGTGAAGAGAATTTTTTGTCAGTCCACTAGTCGTATTAGTAGTGTTATTTTTACACTCCTTGTCAGTCTAGCTTTGCATTTAGTTTTCTAGAGGTTTATTAGGTTTTCTTTGCTTTTTGTTATTTTGCTCTAGTCTAGTTCCTGTCTTTATTTTTGTTCTAGTTTTATCAAGCCTCTTGTTTGGTTTCTTTCCTTATTTTGATCTTGTCTGTTTTTATTCCAGTTATCGATTCCTAGATTTTGCCTTATGGTTCATTCTTTTGTTTATTTGCTCTCTGCAGTTTGAGTTTGTTGCTTGTTCTCTCTTGTGGTGTTGTGTTGTGTTATGTCTTGTGTTTGTTCCTGTTCCTGATTCCCCTGGCTGCTGTTCTCAAGACCTGGCTATCTGACTGGACCGATTTCACCACAGCTCAGAGTATCAAGCCCTGGTTTCTCAAGCTGCTGCCTGATCTCCAGTGTTCTCATTATCTGGGGCCGCTCTATCATCCTTGTTCTTCTCCAGCCTAACTTTGTCCAGGTCTGACCTCAGCCATCCTCCTGTTCTCCTGCAGACTGCCCTTTCCTACTGTTTGGACTCTCACATCACCCCATTCGTTCCTTGTCTTGTCAATAAACCTCACTCCCTTGATCATTCTGCATCTGGGTCTCTCTTTAGTAAACTGCTGTGGCAGACCGTGACAGCTAGTTTTTGTCTTCATAATATTATTGCATTTAGAATTAAATATAACAATATCCTTGATATTAGTTGTTCAGCGCCCAAATTTAAAGCTATTCTGACTGCTATCTGACTGGTATGAATGTTACTTCAGGGTGATCCAGGAATGCTCTACTCCAGTAAATTTATGACACGGCTCTGTGGAATAGTTGATTTTGATTGGTCAGTCGCGACATTGCGAGGTATGTTATCGATAACAACTGGTAAAAACTAATAACACAGGCTCATCCGGGTAACTGAAGTCGCCGCTATATGCTTGCTAGGAACAGTTTTTCTTTGTGGATGCTTTTGTGCTTGGTTAGCTAATAAAATACTAAAACTTGATCCAATATTATGTGTATAATTATTTAATGTCACCCTGGTATCGCGGACTCGCTTTCTTGTTTCATACAAACACAGCTGCTGCCAGGGCCGGATTTACGCAGAGGCATTCTAAGCTCGTGCCTATGCTCGCTCGTCCAGGGGGAGCCCAAACACAATGAAGAGATATATAATATTTTTTGTTATACTATGGGCTATCTACAATAGTAAAAGAACCAAAGCAGAAGACATTGAGCAAATGAATATAACAAACAATAGGGTAAAAAATGACAAACTATTTCCATGTCTTCCACCTTTTTTTCCACGCTTTCCTTCTCCCGTTCCCTCCCACAGACGCACACAGACAGTAGTTACAGACACACACTCGTGCGGAGACGCGGACAGAATCTCGTTGTCAGCGCTGCAGCTGCCCTGTGAATTTATCAATAAAATAGTTTCGCAGCTGAACAGCTACATGACATTTCTCAGTAGCGAGGTTCTTGAAGCAGTTCAACTTAAAGATTCGCAATTAGTAGACGCTGCTGCTGCTGCTGAACACTGCTGAGAGACGCACAGACGCACGTATACACATGCACTTAATCTCTCTCTCTCTCCCTCTCTCTCTTTCACTCTCTCTCTAACAACCGCATTAGACTGCATTAATAACTGCGTTAGCCTGCATATCAATGGCTCAAGCCTCTGTTATTAGCTCTAAAATGACGTTTTGGAATTCGCAATGGAACGTTTGCAGAAAATTAGCTAGTTCAACACACGATATTTCAGGATGAAAACAAAAACATGTCAAATGTCTTGAAACAAATCATCTGAACAATTGATATGTGATTGTGACTCCAGGCCATTAAAATTATTAGAGAAATAATGCACTCCAGAAGTGGTATGCCCTGCCTATTAATGGAATGGTCTTTCTCAGTTCTCAAACAAATTAAGAACTACATTTCGATTTTTATTGCCTGAACGCAAGCGCTTATTGCGATAGAAAACACTGTAACGGTTTCACTGATATTTGATTGAAATATTTTTGTTTGTTTGAGTGGTCGTAATATTAGGCCTATTATATTAATAGGGATGGGGGTGAATTTATCAATAAAATAGTTTCGCAGCTGAACAGCTACATGACATTTCTCAGTAGCGAGGTTCTTGAAGCAGTTCAACTTAAAGATTCGCAATTAGTAGACGCTGCTGCTGCTGCTGAACACTGCTGAGAGACGCACAGACGCACGTATACACATGCACTTAATCTCTCTCTCTCTCCCTCTCTCTCTTTCACTCTCTCTCTAACAACCGCATTAGACTGCATTAATAACTGCGTTAGCCTGCATATCAATGGCTCAAGCCTCTGTTATTAGCTCTAAAATGACGTTTTGGAATTCGCAATGGAACGTTTGCAGAAAATTAGCTAGTTCAACACACGATATTTCAGGATGAAAACAAAAACATGTCAAATGTCTTGAAACAAATCATCTGAACAATTGATATGTGATTGTGACTCCAGGCCATTAAAATTATTAGAGAAATAATGCACTCCAGAAGTGGTATGCCCTGCCTATTAATGGAATGGTCTTTCTCAGTTCTCAAACAAATTAAGAACTACATTTCGATTTTTATTGCCTGAACGCAAGCGCTTATTGCGATAGAAAACACTGTAACGGTTTCACTGATATTTGATTGAAATATTTTTGTTTGTTTGAGTGGTCGTAATATTAGGCCTATTATATTAATAGGGATGGGGGGCCCAAAAATTAGTTTTGCCTATGTCACGAAAAGAGGTAAATCCAGCCCTGGCTGCTGCCATTTTGTGATGATTGTTTTATACACTGTAATGGATTATAAGATAACTAACATACTTTAAAGATTTTAAAACAGTTTTGTCTTAAATCAATATCTTTTATCGCCATGTCTCTGCTTTGGGTCAGGGTCCTGGCAGGCTGAATGTTTTTCCAAGATCAATAAATGTCCTTAGCGGTCCTCTGTATCCCATGAGGGGACTTAAACACTCAGGCGATGAAACGTCTGAGATGTTAAGTGATGGTAATAATGAATCAGTGGCTTTAGAGTGCACAGGTCTTCATGAATACTTGATGCAGCTGCCAGCAAACTTTGTAAACAGGCTCTGAATGCTCCGAGTTAATGGTCTCTGTTGACAGTCAAAATGTCCTTAGGGTTCAACTGATCGAGATCTGTGTCAGAAGGACTATAGTTCTGTGGCTGGTGTGTAAGTTACAGTAGGTCAAAATCTTAGAAAACCTGAGAAATAGTGAGGATACTTTCTTTTTGTTTAAACATTTCTTTTTCGCTGCATTGGTTAATTTATAAAGTAAGATGTTGTGATTAATAACAAACGAAAAAAAATAATTGGAGGAAAACTGGGTCTTTGATGAAGCTCTTGTTGATTTTGGAAGCCCAGGAGAGTAATTTGGCCATAAGGAGGAAAATGTTAACATTCCCAGCATGGGATTGCAATTAATGTTAACTACAGCATAATACCAGCTCTCATTCCCCCTAAAGATTTCCTTTAAAATCCAATTAGATCTTAATTAAACACACTGTACCACCTCACTAATCTTAAGATATGTTGTGATTGTAATATTTTCAAGGCAGTTGATTTTAGCTGAGTCCAAAAATATCAACTGTAATCAAGTATATCAACTATATCTTTATGTTATTTATCCTAGTTATATTTACCAAGATCTGACTACTAATATGAGTATTTTTTCTAAAATACACAGAACTCCGTTCAATTGAATTAGATTCAATTTTGTTCTGTTCCAATCCGTGTATCATTTGTTTTTTCTTATTTAATATTGAATGAAGAAAAATTAGAAAATGGTTCCTTTTTCATTTTTTCATAAAAAAAAAAAAAAGATTTTTCGTTTTACGTTCAGGGGTGGAAAAATTAATAAACAGCTTGTATATTTGAATATATACTTGAATATATATTTTTACAACTGCAGCAATGGAGGACTATTAGAATCCGTGTATCATTCGATCATTCGTTTTTTGATTTAATATTGAAAGTAGAAAAATGAGAAAACGGCTCCTTTTTCGTGTTTTTGTTTTTTTCCGAAAAACGAAAAACGTGAATTCAGCTTAAATTTTCGTTTTTCGTTCTTGGGTGGAAAAATGATTAAACAGCTTGAATATTCGATTTCTACACGTGGGCGGGAATTAAACGCCCCTTTCTGCTGATTGGTCAGCCGAAGATCAAACCTGCCTTCCAGTATCACGCAGCAGAATAATAGTCCTCTGCTGCTGCAGTTGTATGGATTCTTAATGCATTTATTGCAACTACATTTAGTCTTTTTTTCATCAAACAAACAGGTTAATGAATAGCTCAACACAACTCATACCTGGGCAGAGTCTAGGCAGGACTTTCTTCTGTGTCTACATAAATTCTATTCTTTGCATCAGCTGGGCATGGCAGGGTATGATATGACAGCTGTCTTAGCCTACCCTGCTCACACAGTAAGTCTGTTTAGAAAAATATGAACTGTAGTTGCAATAAAATGGGTTATTAATCAGTACAACTGCAGCAGTGGAGGACTATTATTCTGCTGCTTGATACTGCGGAAGAACTGAAGAAGGCACGGTTTGATCTTCGGCTGACCAATCAGCAGAAAGGGGCGTTTAATTCCCGCCCATGTGTAGAAATCGAATATTCAAGCTGTTTAATCATTTTTCCACCCAAGAACGAAAAACGAAAATTTAAGCTGAATTCACGTTTTTCGTTTTTCGGAAAAAAACAAAAACACGAAAAAGGAGCCGTTTTCTCATTTTTCTACTTTCAATATTAAATAAAAAAACGAATGATCGAATGATACACGGATTCATTAGGCCCCGATCAGACATAATGCATGTTTTGCAGTGAGAGGTGCCTTTTTAAAAATTATTTTCTATTGACAGTGAGCGTTTTGTGTTCCGTTGTGGTTACGGAAGCTTACAGTTGCTTGGAAATGTCCAGAGACTGCAATGACAGGACAGCTGATTGGGTGGTTGCCTAGCAACATTAAAAAAAACGCAGCACAAGTCAAAACCAAAAAAAGTCAACAAAAAAAAGGCAGTGTGGCGCACCTTGCATTTTCAAACCTGAAAAATGTGTTCTGTCTGATCGGGTCCTTAATCTGCCGCGAGAAACTGAGGAAGAACTGATGACGGCCCGGTTTGATGTTCGGCTGAGCAATCAGCAGAAAGGGGCATTTCATTCCCGCCCACGTGTAGAAATCGATTATTCAAGCTGTTTATTCATTTTTCCACCCCTGACTGAAAAACGTAAAATCAAGTTGAATTCTTGTTTTCTGTTTTTTTTGTATTAAAATGAGCTGCTGCTCCCCGCCCCTTTTTTCCAGAATAAGGCTGTGCCTTTACAGCCTTATTCTGGAAAAAAGGGGCGGGGAGCAGCAGCTCATTTGCATTTACTTCAGAGACTTTAGGAATACTGACACACAGATTGAACCTAGCAGCTCTTTTTTTCAACTCTCATCACCACAGTATCCATCCTGACTGCAGATTAACCTTAGTGTGTCTTTGAGCATGCTGGGAGAAACAGCGCTGTGTGAAGGTGTGTGAGTGTGTATGTGTGTGTGTGTGTGGGTGTGTGTGTGTGCGTGTGAATGGTTACAAAGCAAATAACACTGAACTGAAAATAGGCTATGAAAAAAAAAACTGTCTGAAATCCATAGGGAACATATCAAGTGGGATTTTCTTGGCTCTTTTGGAACACAATGGTTTGAAATAACATGTAAACATACTCTTGATGCACACAATGCAAAATAATAAAATAAAAAAACAAAATAAAATTGAATGAATTTAGGCATCACAACATAAGAAATGTAAAGATACACTTAATGGACACAAAACGAAACATGTAAACACACTTAAAGCTCACAATGCAAAATAAAATAATAAAATTAAATAAAATAAATTATATAGAATAAACAAATCATATAAAATATAAAAATACACTTAATAGACAATGCAAAACAAAAAACCAAGAAAGCAAAAGAATAAAAATAAAATAAAATAAAATAAATAAAATAGTGTGAATTTAACCATCACAACATTATAAGAAATGTAAACATACTTAACGCACAATGCAAAATAAAATATGTAAGCACACTTAAAGCTCACAATGCAAAATAAAATAAAATAAAAAAGAAGGAGAGAAATAGAGCAAGAATAGAGACCGAGACAGGGAAAGACACGGTGAGACAGAAACACGGGACAGCATTAAGGGACTGGGTGACGGGAACAGCGCGAGAGTGAGTATTTTGCAAGCCGCCCACATCCACCTCAACATGATGCTCCACACCTCAGCGCGTTACAGAAGAGAAACCACATCACTGCCCACACACAACCACACGCCTCATTACTGACAGACAGCACGGCCAGAACACACCACACACACACACACACACACACACACACACACACACAGAACACAGCCAAACATGACAGGGAAAGAGAGAGAGAGAGAGAGACAGAAAGGGAAGCAAAAGGTGAGTGGTTAGGAAGAAAAAGATAGGAGAGGTTAAAACAACATTAGGAGGAAAAGAAAAACAAAGAACAAAGTCAAACTTTTGAGGAGCGTCGACCTATTGAATTATACTTGAGATCTGAACCACAATTTGACAACATACATTACCTTCCTGACCACACATACAGTGCAACAACTGCATTGTCAGTTAAATGAAACAGTTTATGACAGATGAAAGCAAGACTACACTGTGCTTTGGGCTTGAAATACATCTCCCCCTGCGCTGAGAGGACTTGTAAACTCGGAGAAACTCCATGGGTTACAGTACACAAGGCCTGGAGCTCAACATAAAACACCTTTTATCTTTCTATGTTACCAAATGCATCTCTCCCAAAAGCATGACATGCTATTTCAGATAAATGCCACAGGAGCTCCAGGACTTTTTGAGTGTTTCAAAACTCGTACAACTCACTGATACATCATTTTTACATGTGTAGCATGTTTAAAAGTGCTTGGAATTGCTATAGACTTCCTGATAATATATTACGCTGTATTATATTTAGCTGGCGCTTTGATATGCATTGCAATTTTTTGTGTATATCAGTATATATATATATATATGCAAGTATTTTTTTTCATGCATTTAGCATTTTATGCATTTTGGCTCTCAATGTCCAAGATGCTGACTTTTGTTTAAATACTTCAAATATTTATTTATAAAATAGTATAATTATAAATGTATGGCTTAAAAATGTCAACAATTAAAAAAATGAAACAATGCTAACAACTAATAGCTTCAAAAATACAAATAATAAAATTACACACATTAAAGGGTTAGTTCACCCAAAAATGAAAATTAGTCCATAAATTACTCACCCTCAAGTCATCCTAGGCGTATATGACTTTCTTCTTTCAGACGAATCCAGTTGGAGTTATATTAAAAATTGTCTTTGATCTTTCAAGCTGTTTCATGGCACTCAGCGGGTGTTGCATGCTTCAGTCCAAAACAAGTTAAATAAAAAGCACCCATCCATAAAAGAAGTGTCTCACACGGCTCCGGGGGGTGAACAAAAGCCTTCTGTAGCGAATCGATGCGTTTTTGTAAGAAAAATATCCATATTCAAACCGTAATAATCACTTTAATGTAGCTTGCGCTCAATGTTGTACACTGGAAGCAGTTCTGGGAGGATGATGTATGATGTCAGCATTGCACGTGTGCCGGTGAGTCTCGTGAAAACCAACGTTTGTTAACAGGAGCAAAGGAAGCAAAGTTTCCTTACTTTAGCAAAGGAAAACCAGTCTCCTCTTGGCTTATATCGAAATCCTCCGACATTCTTCTTTACAAATCCTCGTTTTGTACTTCTAATTCATGACCGTTGTTTTGTTTTGATCTCTCCCCTGCG
>NW_015505210.1:1839389-1868333 GCF_001515645.1 Sinocyclocheilus grahami | reverse complement strand
GTCATCCGCCCGGAACTGCTTCCAGTGTACAACAGTGAGCGCAAGCTACATTAAAGTGATTATTACGTTTTGAATATGGATATTTTTCTTACAAAAACGCATTGATTCACTACAGAAGGCCTTTGTTCACCCCCCGGAGCCACGAGAGACACTTTTTTATGGATGGCCGCTTTTTATTTAACTTGTTTTGGACTGAAGCATGCAACACCCGCTGAGTGCCATAAAACAGCATGAAAGATCAAAGACAATTTTTAATATAACTCCAACTGGATTCGTCTGAAAGAAGAAAGTCATATACACCTAGGATGACTTGAGGGTGAGTAATTTATGGGCTAATTTTCATTTTTCGGTGAACTAACCCTTTAAGAGCAATAAAACACGGAGTGGTTTTGTCAAAGGGCTTAAGCTACTAAAGCTTTCCAAAAATAGAGCAGCGAGTTTTTTCACCAACATTAATGCTGTTTGATTATTTGTAATGACATCATTGACAGAGGCAGGTCTCTTTAGGCTGCATTTACACTGCAAGACTTTTATTTTGATATGACATGTTTTGTCTGTGTTTACATAAAGTTCATGCTGTACCAGCATTTTAATTTTTTTGAATTTTTCTCGCAACATGAATACCTAGAACATGTCATTTTTAACTTCAAGCTTCTTTTAACTTGACACATGTGCTCATATGTGAGACGACACAGAAGACATGAGCACGGTGAAAATGGTGAAAGATGTGCATCAAGTGCGTTTACATAGAAAAACTATGGAAAAGAAGCACAAAGTCACGAAAAAAATTTCTGTGCCAGCTGACATACCTACTGCTGCAGAAAGTGTTTTTCATCAGTGACAAAAAACATTTGTCTTATAATTTGCGATTTGTAACATTATTGTGTTTACCTGTAGGAAAGGGCACCAGCGAAGTGGTTCTCGATGTAGTTGTCCATTACAGGTTTGAAGAGCTGGAATTTGCTGTCCTGCAGCAAATTTATAACGTGCACCTGAGGAGAAAAAGAAAAGCATCACTTCAATAAAGCTGTAAGCATATCCATAGCAAAATTATTATCATAATTTAAGCTAAATAAGTCCCTTTGGCTTTGGCAGAGTTTACTTTGCATTACTGACCAGCAGAATCAACAACAGCCGAATCACTTTCCAAATCACCTGTAAGTGTATCAATCTCTGGTGAATCAATCATGTGGCAGATCCATTAAATCCACTGGCAGAATCAACTGTTAATGTACATTATCCTGCTTATTATACTAGATTAATCATATGATATAATGACAGGAGTTGGATAATAGCAAGAAAAGTCTAAGATTAGATAACATGAATTACCTTTGGTGAATCATAAGGCAGTAAATCAATAACTGTTGAATCAACTTGCATCACATCAACCATTGAAACCATTGCTGGTGAATCAACTGTTCAAATGGTCTATGAACCTTTTAAGGTGCCATTTCCATGATGAATTTAAATTATTTTATGTGAAACAGGCCGAAGTAGGCCGTGGAATGATATGACACATAAAACTAGCACAGTGTAGCATTAGGACCAATCAGACACACAATTTTCCATTAGATTTAACAAATCAATTATTCATTAGATTAACAAATAATCACAGACCCCTCACCCAATAAACATACTGAGTGCCAGCATGTCTGTGAATGATCCTAGGCCCCTGGTTACCATGGCAACCAGGACACCTCAGCCAGATCAGATAAACTTTTACGACCTAAAAGTATGTAGAGAGAATCTTCCTCCTACTTCGTTCTCTCTGAAACAGACACATAATGCTATAGGAAATGACTTCGTTCTTACATTAATTCATAGACAAATTTTTCTATGACTTTCCTATCATGCATATCCCCAGGTCTTTGTGTATGATTACTACCTCCTTGTATATGGTCTTGTGTATTGTATACTATTTTAATGCATGCTTATGACAGATCACTAGTTAATGTAAACTCCCCTATACCATGTTTGGCCTCTATGAATTCATCTTCGGATGATCTAATTGAGAGTGTATATAATATGTGGATACCTATGCAACATATTAGTGTTCTAAGAATCTTCAATGGTTTGCATATCAACATCCAATCCAGTTCCATATGCAAATTACCATGCTAGAGACAAAGGATCGTAAAATGTACCTCCAAAGCTACCATTCCTCATTGGCTCACTCAAATCCTGAGGGTGTGACATCGTCACCCTTTATAGATCACTGATCTCCAGATCAGGCGGTTCTTTTAGATTCAGGAATTCCAGGAGAAGATGCTGAGCTAAGAGTCTTCAAAAAAACCACCCAAAGCTCTGGCCTAGTCTTTCCATTCATCAAGATCCTCTGACTCAAATTGGTTCTTTCTCATCAACTAACTTCAGCAGAGACCAGCTGGAGCACCAAAGTGCATCAGGACTCTCTTTTAAACAGACGAGACGTGCAAGTATCAAACTTAGTTTTATTCATTGATACATTAAGTATCATTTGCACCTTTTTACAAAAGTGTGTTTGAACTAAGAAACTGATGTTTCCTTCAGGCTGTAGATCTGTTGAATATCAAATTGTACCATAGCTTCATGTCTTTATTTCTCTTCTCTTAACTGCTTAAGCTTTAACCCCTTTTTCCTATGCCAACTGTATGCGTGTGTGTATGTTAGACTAGTTTAAGTGTTTATGTAGTTAATAAAGTCTTACTTGTATCACACTTGAGGTTGTTCATTGTTTGCTCATAACTGGAGTCCCTAATCATGCAGATTTTTGCTACATGCTCTGAGTAGTATTGTACAGTAAGAAAGTTATTTTCCTTAACCAGGAAATTACTCGTTCTATTTTTCTATTTTTTATTATCTGTGTTTTTGTTCTGTCACTGTCATTCTGTTACACTGTGGAGCTTCTGTCATGAAAACAAATTCCTCGTATGTGTAAACATACCTGGCAATAAAAACTCATTCATTCATCATTCATTCATTCATTCAATTAACGTTCTTAGAAGTGACAGACAGTTGACACTGAGATGTCAAGTAAATACTTACAGCGGATCTAAATATTTATAATTAATTATAACTAGTTATAATTAACTATTCATATTTCCCCTTTGAGCTGATTCGCTACAACAGCTATGTAGTAAATCGGTTTGTCCAAGACAACAATTGTTTGGTTTTTTTGGTAACAGACAGAAGAATGCAGCAGCTGAATCAGGTGTTCCAGAGAACTGTGTAAAAAGTAAAGTTACTGTACAAAACACTTCCTAAAAGAAAAGCCTAAAAGAATGAATCATGTAGAGTTTATTTCAAATGTGCTTTCGGATGTAGAAGTGCTTTGGATGTGAGGATGTGAGGACAGGAGTTGGATTATACCAAGAGAAGTCTAAAGGTGATGATACATGGGGAAACTTTTTTGAGCAATGTTGCTTGGGCACTTTCCCATTGAGAATGGGCATCAAATTTCTATCTGGATACTTTAGATCGGCTGTGGGCCCTGTGTCTCACCTGGTTGCCCATTGACTGCAACATTGCCCAACAACATTACTCAAAGTTTTTATGAGTTGCCATATTTGGCATGTAACTGTGGTAACACAGAGGAGGATAGATGAGGAAAGTATCTTGTACTCAATAATGGCAAGAAACCGTCTCCTTGCAGAAGAGATGGATGAGTTTGTACGAGTTTGCAGTCAAAATATGTAGAGTATCTGTGGAAACTAGAAACTTGAGAGCAATGCAGTGTCTACATTTCATATATTCACCTTCATAAGGTTTGAACAGAGCATCACTCACCAGGCAGTCAAAGACTTTTAGTCCATACCGCTGGGGACTCTCGTCTAAAATCCCAAACAAGGTGTCCAGAGTGTCCTGTAAAAACTATACAAAGACAATCAATTGTTACAGAGAAACAAAAATTGATTATTTTTTGGAAAATATTCCATGCAATGTCTGCAGATTCAGTGATAAAAGCAAATTGCTGTATGTGGTTTATACCTTAACAATTTCAGTGCCATCAATGTCCTTCAGTTTGGAGAGGCAGTCAATGATTCTGTCCGGATGGACTCTCCATTTCAGCAGGTCTAACATGTCACCTGAAAACAATATAAGAAATGTGCACTTTTGAAAAGAAACTATTTAAATTGGATTATTGATAAAGTGTCTGAATCAGTCTTTTGGCAGATCTGTTAAATCCACTGGCAAATTAAACGTTAATGAATCAACCACTAGCGAAATATCAACTAACAAATCAAATGCTGGCAAATCAACAATATACTTCAAATCAGTAGTTGCCGAATCAACCATTAAAGAATTAACAATTACCAAATCAATTGTCTGCAAAATAACCTGTTGATGAATTCTTTGTTGACAAATCAATTGTTGAATAATCCAACACTGGCAATTCAACTGCTGGTGAATCAAATGTTGCTGAATCAATCACTGGCGAATCAACTAGGTGAATCAACCATCATTACTGGGAATCAACTGTTGGGCGAATTCATCAGTAACAAATCAACGATTGGCGAATCAACTGTAGGTGTATCAACAATCATCACTGGTGAATCAATTGTTGGTGAATCAATTGGTACCAAATCAACAGCTGGCAAATCAACTTTTGGTGAATCAGCTGATACAAAATCAACCATTTGCGATTCAACTGTAGGTGAATCAATCGTTAGTAAATCAATCACTGTTGAATCAAATATAGGTGAATCAACCATCATCAGTCTATCACTGGTGAATCAACTGGTACTGAATCAACAACCGGCGAATCAACTACTGTAGGTGAATCAACTGTCAACACTAGTGAGTCAACCGCTGACAAATCAACTTCTGTTGAATCAACCAGTACAAAATCACCCATTGGCAAATCAACTGTACGTGAACCATTGTCAGCCGCCAGTTGCCCGACTTGCGCTCCCGTGGCATCTGCTGTTGCTTAGCAACCAAGACTTGCACTCTCCATGATGACACAGAGGTTTCAGCAAAAGGTAAATGGATTTCCAGCACCAGAAATCGCTTGCAGTAGCTCTGCTACTATTCCTGTACAGCTACGATTAGCTGTTCCTCCATCTTGGCTGAGCTTTCAATGTTGTTACAGAAAAGGTGAAGCTGACTGGTTGGTTCTTGTCACATGACCTGCAGTGTGCTTGCACCATTCTAAAAAGTTCTGATTTTTTCATCTCACTGTGGCATAGAAGTGCCTCTGAAAAATGAGCGTGTCACAGCGCATGAGCGTCGCGACCGTGCCGCTTCTATCATGAGCGCATTTGCCGCACATTTACATTTGAAATAAACAACTTGAGCGAGCAAAAAACGAGACCTGAACAGCCCCTGAGAGATCTTCCAAATATTTACATGGAATATGTAGGATAGCTACATGCAATGGGACAATGTGAGAATGATTTAAAAAAATTAAGTAATTGAACTAAATGCTTAGACAAAAGTGGTTTTGTCTATAGTTCACAATCTGACCGATATAGTTCAAAGATCAAGCTAAAAAAAAAAAACAGCTAAACTTTAAACCCTGAAGCTTGAGACTGAGTATAGATGCAATATAAACTGAATCTAACTTGTGTTCAGTGGCTTTGGTTAAATAACAGCCAGATGGCCGTTGATATGTGTGCAGTTGGGTGAGGGCACAGCAGAGCCGCAGAGAGACTGGGCGAAACTCCAAGGTCAACAGAGGCAGGTGTGGGCTCAGTCCGCTGTGATCTCTGGTCCAAATGCAGGCCTCTCTGTTTTTGCCACTATTACCATGACATTCACCTGCTGAAGGGCTCAGATCGATATATATATATCACAATATCAAGGTCATGATGCAGACAGGGTCATATGGCACAGAGACAAGGTATTTATGAAATCACCGCTCTTCTAACAGACATCAGACTGGATGGGATAGATCTGAGATCTTAACTAAAACATTCATTTCCATTACAGATTCACTTGCTGGAAATGTATACATTTTTGTGTTTTTTCATGATGTGTTTATGCCAGATCAGGTTTAGCTTAATCTAAAATCTTAAATCCAGATAACTTAATTTAGTTTTATGGCATATTGTAAGGAGGAACATTCTCTCACCATTCTGAGTGAGTTTAGTGGAGCAGAGAGACGACTGGATCCAGAAAGACTCTTTGCTGTTCTTTATTGTCTGGTTGTTGCCCGGCTGGAGGCTGGCTTTGGAAAATGGCAGTTTGAGGTACCGAGAGGGATCCTGAAGATCAGCTGTCTCTTCACACTATTGTGAGGGAGACAGTGAAGTTCAAAAGACACAAAAAATGTCACTAAAACACAACAGATACTCACAAAGAAACCATGGATATCACTTTGTATTAAAAAAAGGGTTGGCCACCCCACTCACAACTGCTGCTTCTGTCTCTTTTTTCTTGACAAGAATTGCATTTATTTAGTTGCAGAATTGTGTTTATTTAGTTGCAGAACATCTTTACATCTACATCAAACGGGAAACTTTTCAGATGCGCACTCAACTTCACCTCAGCATGAGGCGTTAGTCAAACGAGCGCAAAAAAGGCCATATGTCAGTAAAAAACTAAATTTCCTGTCCTGTCAGCCGTTATACTGTGCTCGTAGCACGTGCACTTCAATTGCACACACAAATGTAGTGGCATGCGCTGTATATCACTTCATATTAAAGCACAAATGAAACTACGAGCATGCAATGTCGTAGTTATGTCGTCAGTTAAGTCATAAAGTTACCAAAAAGGCGGCTAAAGCTGCCTTAAAACTGTGTATGTATTTGTTATATAGGAGTCAGATTTAAGAACGTCTCTGAAATGCAGTGGTTTTCAAAACTGTCCTGGAACAGCCCAGCACTGTCTCCCTTATCTAACACACCCGATTCAACATGTCAGCTCATTAGTAGAGACTTTAACACCTGAAGTGGGTCAGAAAAGGTAAAGAGTTGTGAGAAAATATGATGCGTGTCAGATCCACGTCATGCTAAGCAGCGGCAGCTCTTAAAGCAGCCAAAATAACCTAATAACCAGCTGCTGTGACGTCTGTTAATCAAAGAACAAAAGAAAAAAGAGGAAATCAATAACTTTAGTATCTTTAATGATTATTCTTTAATTAAGAATTTAGTGTTTGATAACTTTATTCAATTTCTGTATATTTCCAACTTTCTGAAGGGCACAGGAAGCTAAATATGACATTTATTATAATGGGTTTATGTGAAGATTGTTTTTTTAAGTTCACTTAAATTAGAAGTAATTTTTTTAAAGTCTAATAAATGTTCAAATTGATAGCCGAAATGATTGCGATATAAAAGTATATTTAAAAACTTTAATGTTAGGTGGGATTAATCACGAGTAATTTCAGAAAAAATGTAATTTTGTAATAATGTAAAGTAATTAGTTAATTTTTTTAATCGATTGACAGCACTACTTTATTTACATAAATTTGATGTATTAAATTAGAGATATTAGATCATCTATTTATTTATATCTACATACATTAAAAATAAAATATTTCTTGTGTAGAATTTAGGGATGTTGAAGTTAACGCGATAACGCATTAACATAATCTCACTTTAACAGAGTTTTCTTAATTTTTTTTTTTAAACCGCAGTTAAAGGGTTAGTTCACCCAAAAATGAAAATTAGCCCATAAATTACTCACCCTCAAGTCATCCTAGCTGTATATGACTTACTTCTTTCAGACGAATCCAGTCGGAGTTATATTAAAAATTGTCTTTGATCTTTCAAGCTGTTTAATGGCACTCAGCGAGTGTTGCAGTCAAGGGTGTAACTTTGGTTTAAGAAGTGGGGGGGACACAAAATGGGGGAAAATGTTTTCGATTTGAATCCCATTTCCTGCATGTACATAAATTTATGGACTATGGTGATACAAAATCCAGGAAATAATTAATAATAAATATAATAAATAAAGTTGATTAATGATCAATTCAGGCAAAAAGAATAGTAGGCTACTAAACTATGAATAAGAAAAAGCTTACTTTCTTTATTGTTTAATAGGGGCCGATCGCCAAGACTTGAGAGAATAATTTTATAAAGTCGAAAATGGTACCTTAGGCTCCACTCAACCAGTGTGTCTCTGTTAACACACTTTTGAAGCATCGCTCCCCTCACCATTGAGGGTTATTGTGAGCATGGTGCTTTCTTTCGAGCATTTGAATGCTCTTTCTTCTGAGGAGTTGGATTCCTCGCTCCGTGGGCTGTTCTGGGAAAATGTTTTCGATTTGAATCCCATTTCCTGCATGTACAATACAAAATGTACTATGGTGATACAAAATCCAGGAAATAATTAAGTTGATTAATGATCAATTCAGGCAAAAAGAATAGTAGGCTACTAAACTATGAATAAGAAAAATATGTCTTACTTTCTTTATTGTTTAATAGGGCAAGTTTACTCAAGACTTGAGAGAATCATTTTATAAAGTCGAAAATGTTCACCATTAATGTTTTGAATAATGTGAGACTCAATTTCCACTGTTAAACAAAACTAACCGCTGTACCTGAAAATATAAAATAAATCACTTGTTGCACAGGACAGAATGTTCTACATCAGTGGTTCCCAGACTTTTTAGAGTGGAGTACCCCCTGAGGCATTTCTGCTTAGGCCTACCCCCTCTCTTCCACTTAGACTGCACCTTTTCCATTAAAGGACAATATTTGCCCCCTAAATTGACTTTCCAATGCATTTTTTTCATCTTTATAAATAGAATATTAATGTTTAAAATAAAAATAAAAAGTCAATAGATTAATATGCAATGATTAAAAAAAAGTGAAAAGTGATTATTTTAAATACTAAAACCGCCACCTTTTCCATTAAAGGACAATATTTGCCCCCTAAATTGACTTTCCAATGCATTTTTTTAATCTTTATAAATAGAATATTAATGTTTAAAATAAAAAAAAATGTCAATAGATTAATATGCAATGATTAAAAAAAAGTGAAAACTAAGTAAGTCACTGTCTAATGCGTGAGTCATCGAGTCATTTGTTCATTCAGTAACTAAGCAAGTCGGTGTATTTATAAATGAATCATTGAATCAACGATTCGTTCACGAAACACCGCAAAACTAAGCATTTTGTTCGCGTACCCCCTCTGTCGTACCACGTACCCAAGTTTGGGAACCACTGTTCTACATTAAATATTTAGCTAACAACAGTCTGTTACCTAGCAACAGTGTATGTTAACGTTAGCTCAGTCAAAGTAGGCTAACATTAACAGGTGTAGACAGAAAATATGATTATTCTGACCTGAGCTAATTTACTGAATCAAACTCACATCTCCTTTCTTTCTTTCTTTTCATCCATGATGACACTGAAGTCATCTGTTGCTGCTTCTGGCGTTTCATCGCTGACTGTGCCGCAACCGCGATACCTGCTCATTAGAACTTTAGTGAGCTATTTTTAGAGTGTGCACCTGTTTTTATAGTCTATGGTGTGCACGCGACGTTCCTGGATGCACACGCTCATGAAAAATGGGGGCAAAAACAAAAGTGTTGCGTTTATAATTTTGTTCAGTGTATGAGTGGCTTTGGAAAATAAATCGCACCACGTTTCAGATGAAAAAACGCGTCTTCTATTTCTGAAAATATCACAGTTAGGAGATTTATAACGAGTGGTTCCCTACATTATTACAGCAAAGCACGTGATTACAGTACTAAGCCGCTGCAATGGAGCAGCTCCAATGCTATTAAATTAAAGATGATATACCATAGAGCAAAACAATGAACAGTGAAAGTAACAAAAACTTGTAAAATACATTTTAATGGGCATAATTAAGTGTGAAAATAACCGAAGGATATACAGTGAAACCAAAAATTATTCAGAGACCAGATATAATTTGATATTTTTTTACTAGTGGGTGCAGGACACTATAGTTCACTATAGTTTTTATGTAAGTGAGGATAGCAAAATAAAGTAAACTGTGACAAATCATAACCAAAAATTCTTCATACAGTGGACTACCAGTAAAATTGATACAAATTTGGGACCAAAAATTATTCAGACCGAGTCTGAGAAAAAAACTGAAGTTCAGGTTTGCATTAAGCTGGGTGACAGCATGCCCAGGAGACTACAGACTGTCATTAAGGCTAAAGGTTGCCCGACAAAGTATTCATAGTTGTGTAAATACTGTCATACTAACAGCGGTCTGAATACTTTTTGGTTGATTGTAATCTTTTACATACCTTTCGATCAAAATTATCTAACATTATCAAGATGAATTTGTTTTGACACAGTTTAACTTGTTGTTGAGTTCTTGTTATATTTTATTACCATTTTCTAAACTATAGCGAATAAACTGTGATAATGTGTGAAATGTTGTAGGTGTTTGAATAAATTTTGGTTTGACTATCTATTTGATAAATGAAGTTAACCAACTAACGTTATACATACTCTTTTGGTTTCTGTACCCAATATTTAAAACATTTACAAATGCAAAATATCGGTATCGGTACTCGGTATCGGCAAGTACCAAAAATAAAAGTATCGGTATCAGGCGAGTACTGGAAAAAGTGGTATCGGTGCATCCCTAATTATAATGTAAGGCTCATTCCTTTACACATACATACAGTCTGAGTAGGACAGCAAAACTGTTGATGTTAGAAACACCACAAAACATTTCTAATTACTCTGTCAACACATGTGGCTCAAAGGTGCCTCGTTGCCTACTGAGGGTGTGAAAGTAATTTTGTTCTTTTGTCATGCATGTACATTATGTGACAGTGAGCAACACAAGAACATGTACGTTTACATGTATGAACATGTACATTTGTACAACATTTGACTACCTGTATGGTATCTTTATTAGATGTGTCTGTGTTATATTATGACATAAATGACACTGTGATATCTCAAAGTTCACGGTAACTCAATAAAAACTGTATTTTGTTCCTGTAAAGCCTGTATTTACACTGCTAATCTATGAATTAACTGCATAATGACATGATTAAACCATTACAACAAATGGCACGGAGCGGCCACATTATCATATGATGTTATTGAATGACAAAAGATACCGTAAAGCTAGAGCTTTAATTTACATAATGCAAAACATAAATTCAATATTAAGGTGATGTAAAAACGACAACTAATGACAACTAAATGCGATTATCCCACCTGGAATGATGATATCAGAGAATCCCAGCCTCTTAGTAATAGAAACGTTGCGGGTGAAAAGACGCATGTAATCCTTGCGAATCTGTTCCATATCCCCATGCAGGAGTTGGAGAGAGACATTAAGGCCTACAAAATAAACACAAATGCATTTCAATAAACCTTTGTGGTAACATCTGACAGTATCATATCATATGTACTGTAAACAGACAACATCCAAGTGTCTGCCAACAAAAAAAAGCTGGATTTCCTGTTACTGTATGTAAAGCAAGTCTGGAACAGAACATAATCTTAAAAGAACATGCATCATGTTTTCAGTCTCACAATTTACTGAATAATTTCTTAACACATTGTACAAAATGTAAAAATAAATGAATAATTTATATTATTCACAAAAGAAGATATTCTGATAACCATATATGTTGATAAAATAGTTTTGGGGTCCCATTAATTTCCATACAGTATGTTTTGTCCATACTATGAAAGTCAATGGGAAACCATTTGGTTACCAACATTCTTCAAAATATTTTCTTTTATGTTCCACAGCCACACAAATCATACAGGAACAACAAGAGTTAAAATTTTTGGTGGGACTATCCCTAAATAAAATTAAAATTAACTTCAACTTGACACAGTCAATCCCTCTAAACAACTGCCAAATTTGTTTTATTTCCACCGTGTTAATTTTCTGCTTAAGTTGCAATTACTAAATAATAAAAAACCCACAGAATTACATAAATTTTTTTTAAGTTACAGAGTTCAAAAGGTCCTGCATGACAGGAATGACCCAGCTGCCTCTTTATGAAATTAAATATTGGTAATCCGGTGCCCCATTTGTAACATTTGTGCTTGTTACCACAATCTCGTCATCGAATCAATAATAGATCTTATTTTGATCCACCACACTTAATGACAAGCATTTCTCTGCCTCCCTCATTTATGCGACTGATGAAAGCCAATGATTCTGACATCCGTGCACTAGATTTACACTTTAAAGTCCCAAGTCTCTTTGAAGAAACACTTTGTTTCTCGAGCAATTTCATCACAAAGCCCAGCAAGATGTTGAGTTCTTACAGATGGAAATTTCACCCATTCCCATTCCTTTATTCGTCTAAATGACTTTCATCTTAAGTATAATCCTGCTGTACATCTGCTGAGGGACACAGCCTGCGGTTTCGACTGACATGAGAGAAACTGCATAATCTCCTTCCTGCTTTTTTTTCTATCTGGCCCTCTTCTTCATGCTTAAAGGGTTAGTTCACACAAAAATGAAAATTCTGTCGTTAATTACTCACCCTTGTGTTGTTCCAAACCTGTAAGACTTTCATTCATCTTCAAAACACAAATTAAGATATTTTTGATGAAATCTGAGGGCTCTCTGACCCTCCCATAGACAGCAAGGTAACTACCGCGTTCAAGGTCCAGAAAAGTACCAAGATGATTGACAAAGTAGTCCGTGTGACATCAGTGGTTCAACTGTAAAGTTACGAAGCTACGAGAATACTTTTTTGCGCAAAGAAAACTAAAATAACGACTTTATTCCACATTTTCCACTTGTGGACTCGCGTTCACGAGAGTACCATGACCCAAGCGTGTGGCGGCGCCGGCGCTGACCCAGTTCCGGCGTGATGACGTCATTACACCGGATCTGGGTCAGCGCCGCCACACGCTCGCGTCATGGTACTGTCATGAACGCGAGTCCACAAGTGACGCAGAAGACGAAAATGTGGAATAAAGTTGTTATTTTTGTTTTCTTCGCGCAATAATTTATTCTCGTAGCTTCGCAACATTACAGTTGAAACACTGATGTCACACGAACTACTTTGTCAATCATCTTGGTACTTTTCTGGACCGTTAACGCGGTAGTTACCTTGCTGTCTATGGGAGGGTCAGAGAGCCCTCAGATTTAATCAAAAATATCTTAAATTGTGTTCCGAAGATGAACGAAGGTCTTACGGGTTTGGAACAACACGAGGGTGAGTAAATAATGACAGAATTTTCATTTTGGGGTGAACTAACCCTTTAAGCCTCCGATGTCTTCCTCAGGGTCTTTGACTCTTTCATTCGGCAGGAAAACTGTCTCATACTTCACAAACAACAGACATTGCAGGTGAATTCTGGGAAATATTTCAGTTTTGGGTTGCATAGATGAGGTTTGATGGATTTATAAGCTCTGAAAGCATCTATAAAACCATGGCTTCATTATGGTTTCATAATGTATTCAGAGTAAGCTGCCCACACGAGTGAAATCACCAGCAGTCCATTCATTTTGATACCACTTGCAAGATGATGCACACCAAGATTATATAACTACTACTCCACCACCTCCACAAAACATGGCATCAACAACACAACACCATGCAATCAGAGACCCCTACTTCGTTTTTCATCTGTTTGCCTTTTTAAACCTAAAACAAACATTGCTGTTCATATATTTCGGTTAATTTTTTTAACTCAGCAACAAAATCGATAACAGTAATTTGGCTTTTATCCAAGCGATTAGCAATAAGAGCTGGCGATTTCAAACATCTCGAGTGACAAAAATGTCATGAAAAGGGTCAACTGCTCTCTGTGCACACGATCGATATGGCATTCTAGTCCACACTGATAGCTGATGAGTGTGACTGATAAATAGCTACTAATGGTCATCAGTTAAAAAGACATTAATTTAGTGTAACTGAATTACTGCAGATGACTGGATGATTGAGATCAGGTTCTTTTTGATCTAGCTGAATGAATTACAAGTCTGTGTTTTTGGCTTCTGTGTTTAAAGTTGTTTGTAATTCCTATCCCATTCAAATGTACCGAGACATCTATAAGTAAGCCATTGCATGGATTCTTCAAAAAAGAGTCTGTAGACCTAAAACTAGACCAGACTTCAATATAAATTCAAGATTGTCACAAACAAAACAAAACAAATAAAGCAACAAAACAAAGCCAAGCAGAACAAAACAAAGAAAAAAAACAAATAAAAGAATGAAACAAAGCCAAGGCAAGCAAAGCATAAAACAAGCCAAAACAAGCCAAACCAAAACAAAACAAAGCATTTGGCTCGTAAATAAAAATATTGTAACAAAACAAAATAAAACAAAAAAACAAAGCTAAAAACAAAACATAAATTAAAAAAATTACATAGAAAATATAATATAACAAAAAAAAAAATACTATATGAATATAGTACATAAAAACTAAATAAAATAAAATAAAAATAGTCTCAAGAATATCAAAGATTTCATAGAGGAGGGTGTTTTTAATTTGGGCCAGTAAACAATTACTTAACAAACATTGTAGCCACCACATACTGCAGCAACAGGGCTCGCAAAATTTCCCATCCCATGCCCATCGGGCAGGCATTCTTCAGATTTTGATAGCCCAAAATTTATTTAACTAGCCCGAATAAAAAAAGATATCCGCTGAATTTCACTGCAGACAAAATCAGCATGATTAAAAGTGACTGTATTTTTTTCTCCAAATAACAAGACAAGAGTGTAGGGGTCCAACGGATCACAAATCTCATGATTTAGATCATGTTGTGGGTTTGGAGTCACAGAGCAGATCATTTTTTGAATGAGCAAAAAAAAAAACATTATCATTTAAAAACACTTTAAGTACTTTATTAATACCACAGCAAAAACTAGTAGCATAACTAATAAAGGTCAAGCATTACTAAAGAAAAGTGAACTGTCAGTAATAAAAAAAGAACAAATTACCTCAAGGAAGGGATTTCATTTCACTATTCAAGATAACCCGTGGAGCAGGGCGGTGATACATTTTGGTAGCCAGAATGGAAAACACAATAGCCCTGGGATGTCGGGTTAGCGATTTTTAAAACCTCAGAACACCTTAGCAACTGCACAGGAGTGCCCTGGCAACTAGCCACAACAAAACAGATAAGCACCGTTCACATTTTCTGAAGAAAATGTATAACAAAAGTTGTTCTTGCAAGCTGATTTGGCGCACAGGAATTACACACTTCACCTTTAATCCACTGCAAATAAAAGACACCACCACTTTTAAAATAAATGATAATAAGTAGCTATTAACATACATTCTATTATGACAAATGTTCAACCCTAAAATATGATTGGTTCAAAGGTCTTCTTGAAAAGTGGCCATGCCTCTTTTTGAGTCATGTAGATGTCATAAAAACAAAAGCGCCTGAATAACAGCTCTGCTCGGTCTCTCTGTTGAATAAAAAACTGGCGTATACTTTGACTGCAGGCTTCTTCTGCTGCTCAGAACCTGTTGCTAGGAGAGACCCCGGCATTTCTCTGTAAAGAGTTCGGCTATTTATATCTAAAGAGCATGAAGAAAAGAAATTCTGCAGCATGACTTGGTACGATTTGAATACTTCAAATAAATAAATCACTGGGTTTGACGTTTTCAGAAGAACACTGTTGCTATGACAGACAAAATGTTCTTTAAAGGGAAACTGCACCTAAAAATGGAAATTATGTGCATTATTGACTAAGCCTTCTTAAGTTGTACGAAAACTATGTGAGGAACGGACTGCAATTTCTCCTTTTGTTGAAAGAAAGAAACAAGGTCATACTGTATTTTGTTCCTACTTATAGTATTTACATTTTTTTGTTGAACTATCCCTTTAAGAAGACAAGCTAAATTAAATCAGGATTGAGGCTCTTACCTGTATTTGTGCCAATATGGCTGTATCGTGAGCTGACCTTCCTGATAATACTGTCGTGGATTTGGTACCACTCGCTCTCTGCGTTACATCTGTAAACATAATACGCCATAAGATTGCTATATATTTCAATCAGTTAGAACTAGGGCTGTGTGATATATTTGAACATCATCACAATCACAAAGTATTTATGATTATTTTCTTGGTAATATGAAATGAAGGAAAACTGTGAATACAGTAATAATTATAATGCACTTTTTTCATAGTCCTTCCTTGTCTTGCAACTTGTAAATATGAGATTAAGGTTTTAACATTGTCTGTGATTTAAACTTGAGTAGCAAAAACAGAATTAAAGCCATTTCACATCAAACATGAAAACAAAAAATGGAAACGAATCGAGAACCATCTTGGTAAAAATTAGGTAAGTCATGAATTGAATCAGTTAAGCTAATAAATTAAACTTTCAATTCAAATAAAAAAATAAAATAATTAAAACAAAACAAAATAAGAAATAAGAAAAAAGAAATAAATGTATTATTAATAATTAATTAATTAATTCAATAAAATAAAAAAGTCATATTTTACAGTATGAATAAAATATGAATTGGTGCAGCAATTTGTTTCATTAATTCTGTCTGAGCCCTAGTTGTAAATTAGTTAGAAATGGTGAGCTCAATACATTGAATGAATTACATTTGTAATAAATTCAAACTTCGAGGTTCTGAAAGAATACATGTCAATGAATTAAAGATATGAATAAAAATATATGTAGATAAAATGTTTTACTGTATTTTAGTTCTTGGATTAAACATTTTGAATGTAACTGCCTATGAAAGTGATTTGTTCTAGATAATGAATTATATTAAATGAAAAAAAAACATTTTAAGCCTTTAATATTTTAAACATTTCAAATATACACTATATATATCATCAATAAGGTGAAAAATATATTTAAAAAAAACATAAATAATTGCTGTATCACCCAGTCCTAGTTATAATAAAAAATGTATTGTACATTAATTAGCTTTATAAAGTCACTCCAAAAAAGATAGGGGGCGATACTCACGAGTAGATCTTCAGCAAATGATCGTCCTTGAAGTCAGCTGTTAACAGGTCAGCCACGCTAATCACGGCACAACCGTACGGACGCTTGTACTGCGTGTTACTCACGCTCTTCTTCTCACCTGCGACCATTCGCCCTGCGCACACACAAGTTGAGGCTCACACACACTGCTTTTATGAGAATAAAAACATATGATAATACAAAAAGATGTAACACAAATTTTTTTATTCTGCCTCAAAGAACACATAGCACAGTCACAAGCTTGACATAATGCATCATATGACACAAGTATTACAGCCGTGTCTTAAACTCTAGCTGACTTGTCAGTTTTATGTAGCTCTTATGGCAGAATGATTAACACTTATGTCTTTATAATGATGCTTGAAATACAAAATATACATACCAACAACTGTTACACAACGAACACTTCCCAATCCACAGTGACATGAATTACATACATGCAAATGAGCATTAATCTATACTGTAACATCACAGAATCTGTACCGGTGCAGGTCATGCATGTAGCTACAAAGACACAAAGGTGACGTTTACAGACAAAGACACCATATCTTGGTCACAACTGACTTGAAGTGGCCTGTCATTCAGCCCTTATAATGCTGCCACAACTATTGACTAATACATTTGACATAATCTGTGAATTAAAGCACTATCAAGCAGTGCACTATCAAGTTGTGAATTCCATATGACACCTATGACAGGGTCACTAAGGCGTTATGACAGGTCACACGGCGAGAAAATTGATGTGCATCCAACAGCTCTTACCTATTCTAAAAATATGAGCTACAACATACACATCTTTGCGAAGATCGCTACTTCCCAAATCCTTAAAAAAAGACACATTTTTTATTGAGCAATATTTACTAGATTCCATGCACCAAACATTTCTCTAAACCTACGCTGTTTAAAAGTTACTATTTAAAAGATCAAATAAAAATGTCAATTTGACAATCATTTATTGCCATTAAATAAACAAAAACAATGCAATCCAATAAAATGCAACAAAATAATAATAAAATAAAAAGAACTAGCAAAAAAAAAAAAAAACAACAACTAGAAAAACAAAAAATGAAAGAACTAACAAAACAAAAAACAAATGAACTAACAAACAACAAAAGAACAAAAAAAAAGAACTAACAAACAAAAAACAAAACAAAGGATTTCTTAAAATCCTGATAAACAATGAGACAAAACAATATTTTGACTTCCAAAGCCATTTTTTTTCAATGATCTACTTGTCTGCCACAAAAATGAAATTCCTTAAGTTATCTAAATTTTGGGGCTTTTCACCGCAAATAGTGATACATGTGATTAATTTAAATTAATGTGTTTAATAACTCCACATTTCATAGAATTAATTTTATTACAGTTCTAAATCGACTGACAGTCCTACTCTAGATATTTACAAATGCTAACTGTTGAGAAAACGAACATCTAAAATTGTGTTATTTTATATTCTTCAAAAATTCCTGCTCAGATTTACAAAAAAACTAAAACATTTTTGTTCACTTTTAAATGCAAAAATTTTAAAACATTATCAAAACTAATTTTCAGTCAAAGATACGTGTTTCACTCGGGAAACTATTTATCAACAACAGCACCAGATTCATTCAATGCCAAGGCAAGCAAAAAGGACCAAGGACACGCCCTTGGTGCACCCTGAAAAGGTCCATACTTACAACAAAGAGTGTACACTGCCTCTCAGTCTTCTCTGGAGACTTTGGTAGCCCTTGCTTATTGAGGCGCACAAAGAACCTCTCACTGCACAGACAGAAAGAGAGAGAGAGATGGTCAAGTTCATCAAAGACATGCCATGAACCATAAGGAAACACAGTAAGACCGGTGTGAGCATGAGTGTGTATGTGTGTGTTCGCAACTGCATGTGTTAGTGCATCTCCTCCGACACTAGAGCTAGGTAATTACAAGGAGAGGCCCATTGAGGCTCGGTATCTCCTCGATTCGCCTTCACTTTCACTAAGTGCCCTGGGGCATCACTCGTTCTGAATAATTTACAACGAGGAGGGGTGCCTGAACAGCACACCCCCTAACATGAGCGGCGAGAGAGAAGGAGGGAGAGAAAAAGAGACAGAAACCAATGAAAAATTCAACAAACACATCAAGGCCGTAGTTCCATCATGGATGTGAAGCTAAAACATCCCTCAGGCTGATGTATGTAGGATGGAGAGCTGTAAATATATGCATTGACATCACAGCCGAATTGAATTTCAGATATTAGTTCCCAGTAGTGCCGCAATCAGCGTAATAGTCTGATACCGTCATACATATATACTCAAGGTAAATGCACTGACGGATGACTGGTTGGGGTTGGAGACATCTTTTAGACAGCTAGAAGGAATATAGTGATTCATAATTAATGAAATCGTGGTCAGACTGAATCGATGCACAAGTTTTTTGTGGATTTTTATTGTCGGATCTGACGGACAACTTAGTGAGTAATCAACATGACAGCCTTTTATTGCATTCAAACTTTTAACCTTATTGATTACCAAATCAAATGTTTAACAACAATGTATTTAAGTATGCAAGAAGATATTCAAACAATGAGAACAAGACAACATTAGACCCCACTGGTTTTCATTGCATGGAAGACGTTTTTCAAAATAGCTTTGTGTTCTACAGAAGAAAGAACGTCATGCAGGTTTAAACGACATGAGAATGATTAAATAATGACAGATTTTTCATTTTTGTGTGATTTAATCATACTTCAGTCAATTTAAGACTTGAGATTGGGTGTCTAGGGTCAGAGATGGCACCTGATTGGTCGCATTTCCCTGCTGTCATAGACAGAGTAGAATACTTCCAGCTCCTCCCCCAGGTTTGAACTCATCATGCTCTTCATCTGAAGGAACAGGTGGTGCATACTGGCCTGCGGGGGAGCCTCGCGTCTACGATGACGTCTCTCCATCTATTCAAAACAACCCAAAATATAATCCTTAATCACTGTAATGACAAAGGCATTTACAACAACAAGATCACTCAAAATTTTCATAAACTATCTAACAGCACCCCATCTAACCACCACTACAGCAGCACATACTGTATCTTTGTTTAAAAATACATAGCTAAAACTCATGCAATACTGCTGAAATGCATCATTTCTATTGAATGTAGCAAGTAAAACCAAAGCTTTATGTAACTTGTGCGGTGAAATAGCAGCACAGACACTTATAGCACATTTTCTGGGTATTTCCACTTTTATGTGGCATATTTTTATGCTTTATAGGTTTTGTGTAAGACATTTGTATTCAGTAACCTGTAAAACATCTCACAAATCTGAATCCTGAATGAGTTTTAATTGATTTTGTCTGTTGTTCAAAAACAACCTATGTATTTCTTTGCTATCAACCACATCAAATTATAATAACTTTTAGTACATTATTACATTAAATAATGTAATAACAGATCATTAAAACTGTGCCCAGTACTGTGGTTTCATCTTTAAGCTTTAGACCTATCCTGTGTTCTTCTGAAAAGAAAGATCCTTCAAAAAGTAACTTAACCCTGGGGACGCCACATTGGCATTTTTTTTCGCTTGCGCCCTCACTTCCCACTATCCTCTCTTTAAATGCTCTCTCTAGTCTAGTACATCCACACCCACATCTTGTTCTCTTTTGTTTCTTTCCTTCCTCCTTTAACCCCTACCCCCACACCTCTGCCCACCCATGGACCAGTGGAAACTGGGACACGTGTGGTCAGGCCTGCAGCCGTGAGAGAAAAAGACAGAGAATTTGGTGAATTCAGACTATATTGATATTGTCTCACTAGCTCTCGTTCAAAAACGTAGTGAGCTAGGCAACATTTTAAGACATTACAGGTGCTCTCCTGATACAAAAGCTTAACTTAATAATGCAGCCTACTAAGATACTTTTGTTCTGACCGAATTCTAATGCAGAATTGTATGTTTCCTTTGCAGAGAATGCAATTCCATAATGCAATGATCTATGATTTAAACACACACACACACACACACACACATACTATTATTCATTCAGTACTGTAAAAAATAATTTAAAAATTAATAATAAAGTAAATAAAAATAAAAATTTACAACTATTTTATTTTATGACTATTTTATAACTTCCTGACTATTTTATCCCAAATTTGTTTGTGCTATGCATATTTAATACTGAGATGTATAGTTATAAAACAACAGTATTTAAATTAAATATACAATATATATTCTAAAATATTTTTATTTATACTATCAAAAATTATCAAAATAAATACATAAAATAATCAAATCAAATTTTAAAAAATGTGTGCGCTATGTATATTTAATAATGAGAAGTATAGTTACAAAACAGCAGTAATGTATTTAAAATAATAAATAATTAATTAATATTTATTTTAAGTATAAAAATAAATAGTAAATAAAAATGATTAATAAAATAAAAAATATCAAAATCAAATAAAACAACAAACTATAAAATAAAATATTTAATTAATTAGCTAAATAAAATCAAATAAAATTCCATATCAGTTCCATGTCAGTTAGTTCCTTAGTAGGCAGCTGCTTATGTCTGCAGTAGGCAGCTCACAAGGTTTTGGAACAGATACTATATTGCAAAGAAAGATCTGTACACAGGCACTGTTGTGGCTTTGAGAGATATGAACTAATTGTGCCAATGATGCTGCGGGTATGCCAAATTATAAGGGCAGGAAACTGCATGCGTGAAGTGTCTCTGCAGTTTGCAAACAGCCTGTTAATGCGCCATTTAGCATTTCTCTCTTGTCCTTAATTACTATCATTTCCCTATGCACAGGCGACTGGAAGTGTGTGTGTGTGTCTCTTTGTTAAAACAGAGGACGAAGCACTCGAGAGGGAGCCTTGGCGTCAGGTCGAGCTGCAGTTGCCATAGTAACACAGCAAAGAATTTGGGTGGCAGAGGAGGGAGGTGAGGTGACTCATGGGTAATGAGAATGTGTGTGTGTATGCATGTACGTGAGCGTGAATGTATGTATGACTACCCACCAGCCGATACAGCTCTGTGATGCTGATCTCATCAGGGTCCACCATGCTGAAGTCCCTCCTGGGGACCAAATCCAAACCCAGCTGCCTGTCACACACAAAAACACATCAAATCTCACTATGGTTATTATAATTTTGCATTTTCCATTTTGTTTTTATTTTGGCACTATTTTCAGATTCAGATTTTAACATAAAATTACAGATTTAACAACAAATGTGTTAATGACACTTTATTTTTATTTAATAGACATATATTTTATATTAAATAATATTACAAAATATTGATCTTTTTTATTATATACAGTGGTGTGAAAAATGTTGGCCCCCTTACTGATTTCTTGTTTTTTTGCATGTTTGTCTCACACTAATGTTTCAGATCATCAAACAAATTTAAATATTAGTCAAAGATAACACAAGTAAACACAACATGCAGTTTTTAAATGAAGGTTTTTATTATTAAGGGAAAACAAAATCCAAAACTACATGGCCCTGTGTGAAGAAGTGTTTGCCCCCCTGTTAAAACTGTGGTTTATCACACCTGAGTTAAATTTCTCTAGCCACACCCAGGCCTGATTACTGCCACACCTGTTCGCAATCAAGAAATCTCTTAAATAGGACCTGCCTGACAAAGTGAAGTAGACCAAAAGATCCTCAAAAGCTAGACATCATGCCGAGATCCAAAGAAATTCAGAAACAAATGAGAAAGAAAGTAACTGAGATCTATCAGTCTGGAAAAGGTTATAAAGCCATTTCTAAAACTTTGGGACTCCAGCGAACCACAGTGAGAGCCATTATTCACAAATGGTGACCAGGAAGGGGGCCAACACTTTTTCACACCACTGTATATATAATACATTATTATATATAAATAATAAATGTATAAAAAATATGTAATGTATTGTGAAAACCCTATTTGTAATTAATAATTAAATTACATTATATTAAATTAAATGTATCTAATTAATTGCAATTAAACACATCCTTATTGGAAAACCCCCTTAAATGTGCCATAACCACAGATTTTTGTTTATTTTGCTGTCATTATTTTATTTTTACAAATTATTTAATTGTTTTTTTTTATCACAGTTTTTGTCTTGGTTGTTATAAACATCGGGCCCTATGAAATTTTAATTTTTTCCCCAAATTCCATGTTTTCGGTTTTAATTTTTGTTTTATTCTGTTTTAATGGTTTTATTAAATTTTATTCTATGTCTAATCAACTGAATTCATAAAACTTCAACAATGTAATAATTTATTAAAAATGTAACAAATGATAGTTAATGAAATGTTTTATTTTTTCAGAAATTCTGTGTTGCCCGGTTTAATTTAACATGCACAATATGCAAATATATAAATGTATTATCAAAAGACTTTAACAGTTTAATTATTCTTATAAAATATTATCAATGAAATTGGAACAATTTCTTTAATTTTTTATTTCTTTCATTTTTGGCAAATAAAGTGCTGCACAACAGAGGTTTTAAATCAAAACATGGACGTAAAATTGTAGGATTTTGTGTGATATTCCTTAAAATATCACATAAATATCACCTCTACTTTTGTTTTATTCATCCAAATTTTGCCAAATTCTGTGACATTCCGCTTTATACAGTAAATTCCATCATTATGACTGGATTCCATGATTCGGTCCACATTTTCCACATTGCAGAAATCATAGGTTCCTATATACAATAAAAACCCAAGTAATTTTCAGAGAACAATCTGCAGTAACCTTCACAAAGCATGAATCTAATGTGTGAATAATCCATTTCATTGTAAAGCCTCCAAAAAATGCTATGTACTGAAAGACACAAAAAATCCATACGTAACACGTCCCACTCGTTACTACCATCTGTGACTTTTTTTTTTAGAGAAAAACCACATATAAGCATTCAAACACATGGCTGACAGATTGGCCAGCATTTGCCGGCAGTTCATCATCACCATCCCCACCACCGCGTTCCACCCACTGTTTTTATGTGTACTGCACAATACATGTGAAATCACTCAAAAAAAAAACACAATGTGGCAAAGACAGGAAAGCCCAACTCTAATGGCATAAATGAATCAAACTGAATGATTTCACAAGAACCCAAAATTGCAGTAGTCGATACCAGTACCATCACAACAATGACAGTATTTTTATTTTTGGTGTATGTAACTGTATAACTCACTCGTTTCCCCAGTCCAGCCGTGCCGTGATGTGCTGTTTGATGTCACTCAAGCGGTCGTGAGTGAGGTGGCCCACCAGAACCTGCTGCCGCAGCTCCAATATCTCATTCATCACGTGCCACAGTCTGTGAAAAAGATCCCCTTCATTTCTCTGAGAGAGACAGAAAGAACACGAGTGGGTGACAGAGAAAGTATGTTTATATTTTTTAATTAAATTAGCTCTTAAAAAAAACTCTAGTTGAAACAGTTTGGGTAGAAACCGTTTTCAAACTACATCTTATTAATTAATACTTACCAAGCACTAAAAGAATAAAACTGAAAATTTTTGTTTTTTTAATTTTTGGGTAAATTAAACCATATTACTGTCCAGATGCCTGAAAAAAACATTTTGTATATATATAAAAAAAAAAAATATATATATATATATATATATATATAGATAGATATTTTTTTTATTGATAATAATTAAATTAATAATCTAATTAATATATAATTTTATATATTGTATTTTATATTTATATATATATATTTACATCTTTTATTTCACATTTATCTAGTATGATTTCCTTCTAATTTATATAGCTTATAATACATCTATATCAATCTACCTATCTATATAAATATAAAATATACTGTTTATATATGTATGCATATATAAATAATTTTACTTTATTTTTTAGAACTATAATTCTTATAATATGCAGTATTCTATCGATCCATCCATCCATCCATCTATCTATCAATCAATCAATTTTTTTCAGAATTCTTTGATAAAAAGAAAGTTCAAAATAACATTTCAAATATTTCAAATGTTTGGTAACATTATAAATGTTTTTACTGTAATTTTGATCAATCTAATGCCTCCTTGCAAAATAAAAGTATTAATTTCTTTTTTTTTTAATTGTTCTGACCCCAAACTTTTACGCAGTAATATTTATTTATTTATTTATTTATTTTTAGGAAATAATGCAAAATGCAGTTTTGGAAAATGCAGGGTTCCTGGACAATTTTTAACTTAAATGTTTCTTTTTGTTAAAAAAATAAAAAATTCCATTATTTTTTCAGGCCTGGAGAACACAATTTAAAAATTCCATCATATTCCCAGGTTTTCCATGAGCTTGGAATGTAAAAATATTTATTTCCGATTAATTCACTTATCACTGTCAAGACTAATATAAAAAAAATATGAACTTACAAATGAAATATTTCCACAGTTAAATCAACTGCATTTGTTCAGTGCAACACAAAGAGTGATATTTACCATGTAGAGCTGCTTCCACATGGTGCCCCAGTCTCTCAAGGTCATAGTTATCTCTGTAATGACCGAGTCCTCGGTGGGAATGACCGTCTCAAACTGCCTGCAGGGCAAGACACACAAACACACAGTCACACATCTGAACGAGTCCAGGATGGAGAGCAGTGACCTCGCATGACCCTGAGGAGTAACACTGACTCATGAGGACATGTCTGCAAATACACTTGCGAAGGCTTGTGGGCTAGTGAAGGCTCCTGTCACTTCAATAGAGCAGATGTGCAAATGCATTTTATCTGAAGCACAAGGATGGCCTCTAGTAGCAGTTCAGTGTTCTTCTCAAGGGCACTGGTGGCAGGTCAAAGGTGAGATTTCATTAGCCATCCATTCATGGGTTACCAGTCCCTGGGATCAAACCTATTATACCTTACTTTAACAGATTCAAAACTGTCTTTCTTTAAAATAAATGCCACTTGGATTGATATGTTATCCATTATCTAAAGCAATAATATTTTAGATTTACATTTTTAAGTGTGGCTTTATTGTCTCAGATATATTTTTATTTATACATAAATATATACAGCAAATTTTTTGTTTTCATGGACTCGTACCCTTTGTTCTTGACGAGGGCATTCTTGAGGTGAATATAGGAGCTTGGGAATATTCCCTGGGAGAGACAACAGAAAGTTATTTAATGAGCCAATTACTGCATGTAAAACACACAAACAAACATAAATGTGCTGAGAGTCAAAGCAGAGGAAGGTGATACAGATAAACAGAAAAAAAAACTGACAGAAATATAGGAATCATTTAAATTTTGCATGGTTACGGAAGCGACGCAGGATTGTTCTCACCTTTACGTTTGGATTCTTTGTGATGAATCCTCTGTACCATCCTGCAAAATGGCATTTATAATAATCTCACACTTTCACTTTTCAACAGCAGAATGCAAAGTGTATTAAACATTTCTAATCATTTCAGCTTTAAGTATGTGGTGCAAAAATGAACTGGTTTCACTGAGGGTGTTTCTTCAACTATAGGCACTTTGACCCTGTGGAATTCTAGAAAATATACTAGTCATCAGTGTGAAAGGTGTGGTTTATGAGAGTTTATTTCATTTATCTGCTAATGAAAAAATAATCGATTAAAAAAGTATTTCTATACAGTAAAATAAATATTAAAAATGAAATATAAACAATATTACATATAAAATATTAAATGAATATATTTAAATAAATACTATTTAATATAAACAAAATACATACTGTACATAGATATGTAAGCAAATAAATAAATTATATATATGAAAATAATTATAAAATGTGTTGTTGTGGTTATTTTGCCATACCAGCTTCAGTGGCTATTATAATTGCAAGAAAAATACAGTAAATTATATGAGATTTTTAAAATCTTTTTTGTTCAAACTTGGTTCAACTTTGTTAAAAAATAAATCTTTCAAAGTGTTAAATGAATAAAAAAGGTTTCTCACAGTGGTTAAGCCCAGCATACTCTAATAAAAACAGTGGCATCTGCTTCTAGTTGAAGAAACACCCAAAATTAAACAATGCAAGAATACCAAGAATTACATTTTGCAATGATCTTTTTATAAAGTTATAAAGACATCTACTAAAAAAAAGCAGTGACTGCATCTCAACAAATAAATTCAACAGAATCAGTCTCCACAACTGAGGATCTACAGCTCTGAAGAGGTTGACTGTCCTCTACACAATGACAACATTGACTACCTTCACATTTCTCCAAAATCTGCACCGTGTCGCCGATCTCCAGCGGGAGTCCATGCTGAACCATTCCTCGAAAATTTGCCAGCACTGAGGGGGGAAAAAAGCAAACAATAAGTAAAGAAAATTTGTGCGAATCATGAGTAAAGTAACAGCTCTGACAGATGTGACAAAACATCTGTCTCCACAAAACGTTGCATGGAAGAGATGGAAACCATCTTTCGGCCCAGTGGGCGAAGTGATATCAGCATTACATTCAATATTGACTCTGAATTCAGAAACAGAGATTTTAAAGTCATTCTCAATTCACTTCTGAATAACAAACAACCCAGCACTCCACACGTTTCCTTAAAAAATAAATCGTACTATGCTTAGATCGACACTTCTAACATTATCTCACCGCTTTCTTAAAATAAACCCTCATCCCTAAGCATGAGTTACATAACAAGTACAAGATCTCTCCACACAGGAGCTCACAGGCTCAACCTATCAACTACTTTTGCATTCACATGCGTATATTCTCTATGCACAACTTGTTAAATTGGAGTGCTCATTTGCATATCAAATGGGTTAGGAAATATTCTGACATGGAAATAAATAAATAATTATATGCATAAACAAAACCTGCCAGAGCTCTGACACTGCTCAGAGGTTAAACAGGCTGCCGAAACAGCCGTGTCAGCTTTTAAAGACGGGATGTGTTGCTGTGCTCGCTGCCTGTCAGTGACAAACACACAGCATCCGTCAGTCCAGTCCAGCAGAGATGCTGCAAGAAGGGCTGAGACCACTCTTTTCCAGTCAGATACCAGGAACGATCAAGGTTAATATCACCAATATCAATATTGATAATTATATTAAAAGATATTTTGTGTGATTTCAAAGGATAAAATGGGTAATTATAGCCATTTAACAAATTCTTATTATTATTATTAACATTAAAAAGATCAAAAAAATCTAATTAAGTTGAGACTTTTTTGGTTTTCCATTCATTAACAGCAATTTTAGAACAAGTAATTACTGACAAATGATCATAAATCTAACAGCTTCTATGGATTTAATATTTAAAAAAAAAAAAATTTTTAATGGGTCAAATGTTATGTCAATAAAATATAAGGTTGTATAGTACATCTTAATCATTGCAAAAAGATCTTAAATCAAAATGTTTTTAAAGATTTTTTCAAAGTAAAAATTATATTTAATAATTTAAATATTTTTCAAATAGTTTAAGGAGTAAATTACTAAAGCAGTAATAAAGCAGTTTTGTTAAATACTATTATTACTGGTTTTATTATCATTATTAGTAGTAGTAGTAGTAGTAATTAAAAAAATGTTTTTATTCTTTTAATTAAGCTTTTTTCTTTATTATGATACCAGATATCATAATGAAGAAAAAAGCCTCCTTCAAATAATTTTCAAAAAGTTTAAAGATTTTCAAAGTAAAAAAAGTTATAATTAATATTTTTTTATATTTTTCAAATAGTTTTAAGCAGTGAAGCACTTTTGTTAATATATTACTATTAATAATAATATTATTATTACTGTAAATAAAAGTAATTTATGTAATTTATAAAAAAAAATGTTTTTAGTCTTTTAAAGAGAACCGTACATCTATTAAAGAATAAATTATTTAAAAAAATCTATTAAAGAATAAATTCTTTTAAAAAAAAGGTGTTTGGCATACTATTCTTTTATTATTACTGTAGTAGCAGTTGCATCACCTTGCTATTTTTGACTTTATTACACAAAAGCAAATAAAAAAAAAATCAAACCATTTTTAAAATTTTTATGCATTTTTGAATAAATTAACTGATAGTATAAAAATCAGTGTCATGTCACAGACCTAGATATACATTTCTTATTTAACCAATAGATTTCCACAATCTTTTCCATGACCAATCACGTGCGATTACTTACTGGATTAAGGATTTTTAATAATCATCTTGATTCAGATGAATCTAATCTAATGAACCCCCCCCCCCCCCAACCAAAAAAA
>NW_015505210.1:1798751-1838832 GCF_001515645.1 Sinocyclocheilus grahami | reverse complement strand
ATTTCATTTAAAGGTGCCCCCCCCCCCCCCCAACAATAAAACCCAAAAAAATTGAACTTCACTATGGCTTACAAACAAGTCTTTCACATAGCAACCACCCACAACACCTTAGCATCACATCAACGAGTTTTGTACGCAGAAACAGCAGTCACATTGTCTTCAGAAAATGCACAGTTCACAGAGTCAAATATTAAACTGCAGATGATTTTTATTACTGCTTAAATCTATTTGAACCTCTGCCATCGCCAACGGGAGTGACAAAAGCTCTGTTGTAATAGGACTGGCGAACCCGTCTGAGCTGTGCGCTTGTGCTAAATGCTTTCCCACGGTCCTGCTGTCAGCGCTGTGGACACACACTGCTGCTTGGCAGAGAGACAGGGCAGCCAGAGGCCCGTCTCGTGTAACCCTGACCAGGTGCAAAGAGCCGTCCGCACCCCTAGAACGCTGTGCCTGTGACTCAGTCGCGTGGCTGTGATCTACAGTCACAGAGCAGGAAGGTTCAGTCGGGTTTCTTCTGCAGTAATGCGGCTGCTATTCAAATTTTCAGACATTGAAGCATTTTAGAAAGGTTAAGGTGGCATTAATTGCCGTGGCCACATTTATAGACTGCATAATATTATGCATGCTCAGCTTCTAAATCTCTGTGGATATGAAGAATATCACACATTGCACATTTTTGAGTTGGGTATGTTTGGAAAAAAGGTCGGGATGGACTGGGAAGCAGCTCCTTGTATCACTCCGGTTGATATGATGATACATTTTCTCACACATTTACCCACAGAAATCTGTTTTCCTCAAGTCAGACTTATGGACTAAGAACAATGTTTAACAATTAAAATTCATGTATAAAGCTTTCTAGCTTGTGCATTTATAATACACCTTATAATCAGTCAAATGTAAACATTATCGATGCACAAAATATCGGCACCAAATCGGTTATCGCTGATTTTACAGATCTTTCAATCAAGCAGTATTGTATATTTAATTGTTTATTTACATTTATATTACTTCTGCCATCATCTTATGATCACTTAAAGTAAATATTTAAAAACACTAAAAATTTTAAAACGCTGTTGACTATAATCTCAAAAATATTTAGTTTTTCATACAGTACGTTAATTTTATGATGCCTAAATTCACTTGTAGCGCTTCTATATATTTTTTTTCATTTTAATTTATTTTACTTTGCTATTTTTTATTTATTTAAAATATTTTAATACTGACTACTTATTAATTATCAACCATAACATGAAAATAATCATCATATCAGACCAAATTTTTCATAGCAACATTACAAAAATTGCATAATTTTATTTTTAAGCATATTTTGCATTTTTCTAAATATTTTATTTGCATAAAAATATTAATATCTATATCTATCTATATATATATATACAAAATATGTTTATATATAATGTTTTATATATATATATATATATATATATATAAATATAAAACATTATATATAAACATATTTTGTCCATTTTAAATGTTGCATTTTCTTTGCAAAAACACTACAAATAATTGAGCTTTTTAAATTTATAATAACTGGAAATTATACTAAAATTTAACATATAATAATTTATATTAAATAAATATCTACATATACATATAACATATAATAGTTATATATAAATATTTTTTCTATTTTAATGTTATATTTTCTTTGCAAAAAAAAACCTACTACAAATAATTTACTAGGTTTTTAAATTTACAATAGAAACGGGAAATTATACAACTGAAATGTACCTTGAATGAAAGTTGTAAATTCATTCACACACTTTTGTTAGAATACAATCACATATGATCCAAAACATTACTGAACTTTTTGATGCTTCCACGACTATCATTCTCGCAATTTTGACAAAACCTCATCTATGTTAGTCTGCAAAACACAGAACTGATCCGATTCTGCAAACACTCGCACCTGCAGTCTTCATAGAAAGAACAACTGAAAATTCTACTGATCTGATGCAATACCATAAAAGTTCCCACAAAACACTTATTTTGTGTATTCTGTATTTTTGAAAGCATCATTACTTACTATATTTAACATGTACTAATGTATTCACTGCAAACGGCCTTTATCAGCGTTACCAGAGACAGTAAATGGCTGATGTCAGAGCATTAAACCAGCAGCAGAATCCCCTGTAGACAGTCAGAGCTCACTGATATCTGTCTGTTTGTCAGGGTGATGGATGGGCGTGCTCACTAACTAACCTCTCTTCATATTGCTTTTTGACGCTAGCTGTAATGTTGTATTGAGTCAGCCTCGAGAGAAGACAATACCAGCTGAAGGCAGAGCGCGAACAGACATACTCTTGATACACAGAAATACCAACACAACACTTAAAATGCTAATGGGAGGGATGTTTGTATGGGTACATCTGAGATCAGTCCTGCAGTTATGCTTGTAGTGAGTGAGGCTAGGATTGGACAACTACTGAACACAACGGGTTAAGGATTAGCTGGACAACACGGCACGCTTGCTGCAATTATTCCTGTTTCTCCAATGACGGCCACTCAAACAATCATATGATTGTTTCTTTTGGAACTTCAATTTGAAATTTGAATTTAAAAACAACGATTAAACATATACATATATATGCATATGATTAAATAATAATAAGAATAATAATTAGTAGTAGTAGTAGTAGTAGTAATTTTATTATTATCAATTTGTATTATTATCACCATTTTTATTATTTGTATTATTTAATCTTTAGAATGTATAAATGATGAAATTATTATTGTTGTTTGTTTTTTAATCATTTAAATTCTATTTGTATATACATATATAATTAGTCCACAGCTACAACACTCTTGTTTTAGTATCATACACATACGCTTCTATTAATAATTTGAAATAGATTTTTATTTTTATATTTTGTTTTCATTTTAATTTTAGTTTTAGTAATTTTGTTTTTGGCATTTTTTTATGTTATAAATCTGTATATCTTATATTAATATTTATTCCAGTTTTATTTTTAGTTATTTTAGTACATCGAGTTAAACTACAGTGAAATGAGAAATGCTTCCTTAGCAACTAGCTGAAAAAAATGTTTACTTTATTTCAAGTAGCAAAAATTTATTTTATGGTTTAAGTTTTTGTTTCAGTTTTAGTTAACTGTATAATAACCCTTGTTGGAGCTACATGGCAAAGTACCATTTCTACATAAAATTCAGAAAGATTTTTTAGCTCTACTTCTAAAACATGATGAATAAAAACATGCTTCAAGTGTGTTTTGGTTTTTTTATGTTTTTCTTCAATTTACAAAGGTTCTATAAACTGAATTGTAATATATTTTCTACCGCAACTTTACAATACAATGGTATTTTGTACATGCAACTCAGTTTTTTGTAAATGAATTTTTTTTTTATAAAACTTCATCCATTTGAACAAATTTACCATCAATACAGATGCTGCATTCATTGCATTCGACATGTTTACTCACTGACAAATCATGGATCATGTTTCAATAGGAAATACATCAACAAAATAAAAACAAATCTATGCTTATCAAGCCATTTCATAGGTTTTAACCCTGACATATGAAATAATAATATATATATATATATATATATATATGTATAAAACAGATTATTGAACCTTTAGACGTTATTATTGTATCAAATATGATACTGTAGGCTCTATAGGGTTAAGCTGGAAGCCCAGAATACAGGATGCTGATAAAGCTTTTGGTTCATTTAATCACATCGAGCATTAGGGAGAGACACAAGTTCAATATATTGGCCGAAAATGGCTCAGCCAGTCTCTAAAAACAAACAACTTTAATAAAAATCAAGTACCAGAGGTACACCAGCAGTGCGGTTTTCTCATTTGATGTGTAATCATTCCCACACTCAGCCCTCGTGTGCAGTAATGAGAATATTAGTTTTAATAATACATCTCTTGCATATTTTGCTTTGTTCTGTTCACTCCCAGAGTGCAACATCTTTCTATATTAACACTTTATTTGCATATAAAACAGTGCAGCTCCTATTGTAGCTCGAGAATAACAGAACGCCATCACCGTAAAGACATCTCACTTAAAATAAATACAGGCCATTATGATGCACAAAGAACATTTAGATTAACAATTCAGTTCTGTCAGCAATCTAATATGCAGGATTAGCAGGCAAAAAAAAATAAAAAAATAAGAGAAATACAACAGAAGTCTCTTTAACATCCCAATTGTTTCTAATAAATAAAGACTTTTGAGAGTCTACTGATTTTTCTCCTGAGAGTCAGGGCCTTCTCGACAAAGATTCTTTGATAATAGTAACTGACCCTCATCAAAAGATGTTTCTGACATAAAACATATCTCAACTTCTCCTATCCCAGATTATAAATAAGCCATTTGTATTTCCCCGCACAAAAGTGTAAAATGTGGCTCTGAGGCACTATCAAAACATTGCTGTTTGTTTATGAATCCCGACCACCCTGACATAGCAACAGTGGCTCAACCAATAGCGTGATTTGGGGGGGGGGGGTGGCTTTCTGTTTGTTTGACCAATGACAGGCAGGGTAAGTGTTTCGGAAACCTGTTTGTAAAGAGTCATTATTTCAGTGAAGAAAGGTAAGTGAATAAATCTTTTTACTATCTATCTAGAAACATTAAATATTTCTGCACAGTTTCAAAATGAAATAAGAAAGCATTCTCAGATGATTCTCTGACAACTGAATAGGGCCTCAATGTGTTTGTAGTCTGTGTTCATTAGTGAAGCGTGGCTCTCAGATGGGAATGTCTTATAGCTATTCTCCACAGAGCACAGGACGGCCTGTTATTACCAGAATGCCCAGAGAGAGAGCAACCGAGACAGAGAGAAAGAACTGGATGAGAGCGGAGGAAAACACACAGCAATCTCACTTTGGGGAATTGTTTGTCTTCGGTTGTCACTTTCTCTAATCTTACAGAAGACAGAGAAACTGTACTTGACAGTCTGAGAAAGTCAAGAGCATGTACCACATTTCAGTACCGCGTTATCGCCTTGTGCCATCAATCCGATAAATGCTCTGAGGAGAGAATTATGACTTGACAACTTGATTTCAGCAAAAAATGACACGTTGGCACATTGAGTCATGGTGCTCAAGCAGGAGATGTAGGTTTAAATCCTCCTCTAGTCAATCTAGTCAATATTGGTGCATTCTAGTCAAGTTGGAAAGATCGCATTTACGAGTTGAGTGCACATGAGTGAAATCTGAACTTTCATTAAGTTTCTGAGTTGGGTGTCAGTGAGAAAATATGGTGAAAACAACAGCTACAGCATCTGTACTGATGGTATCCTGATGCACATTCTTTATTCATGATTTTGTAGAAGTAGAGTTTAAAAATCTTGCTGAATTATTGGAAAACGTACATAGTCATTTTGCTCCTACCACAGTTACTTGAACTCATCTGATGCTGTAACTTATTTCCATCTTGTCCACTGGGTCTATGCAAAAATAAATCTGACATAACTCTGAGGTCACATTCTCCATGTCAAGTGAAGTGAAGTGAAGTGACATGTGGCCATACTCAGAATTAGTGCTCTGCATTTACCCATCCAAAGTGCACACACACAGCAGTGAACACACACAAACCGTGAACACACACCCGGAGCAGTGGGCAGCCATTTATGCTGCGGCGCCCGGGGAGCAGTTGGGGGTTCGGTGCCTTGCTCAAGGGCACCTCAGTCGTGGTATTGAAGGAGGGAGAGAGCGCTGTACATTCACTCCCCCCACCTACAATCCCTGCCGGTACGAGACTCGAACCCACTACCTTTGGGTTATGAGTCCGACTCTCTAACCATTAGGCCACGACTTCCCCATACTTGACTTGGATATGTCAAGTATGACCTCACAGGTTTCCAGGAGAAAAACAAACCACATGCAACTTCTCCAACCTGTAGGTGAGAGTAAATTCACCTGACTATCAACATGGTCGCTATGAAAAACAGCCAATGAGCTCTGACAGATGGTAACAAGCACAAAGGCAGCAGTTTGGTGAGCAAGTGGCCTTTTCAAACCCTTCCCACACAGACAGCCATGCTCTACATGCGTTTTGACAGCAATCGACGAGCACAACTGTTCAAGAAACACTGTAAACTACTTGACAGACAGGCTCCAGCGCATTGGGTAAGTTCTCATCTTTGGATATTTCAAAAATCGCATGTTATACGAAATCTACTACTGTAAATAATTGTTGTTGAGGACCAAAAAAAAAAAAACTCAACTCAACTACTGTAAACAAAGAGCAGTTCCATGCTTTTATTAGTAATTGGCCAATACACCATTTTTTTAACAAATATTTCCACATAGTGAGGTAGATATGTGGGGGCGTGTTAGAATGAGCCGTTTTAGGGGGGCGTGGCAGAGTCTTAACTTTGATAAAGAATATCTCTTTGGTTTTGAGACTTTAGTCTTTGCAACTTCAGGGATCTTATCTATGCACAATCATCTTGAAATCGCATCATATGACCCCTTTAATATATTGATTTCAACAGTAATGGATATCAATCCATTGGTATTGGTACCAATCCATTACTCCACAAGTAATCCACGCAACTCCAGTTCATCAGTCAACATCTGAAGAGAAAAGCTGCATGTTCATAAGAAACAAATCCATCATTTAGGCATTTTAACTTTAAACCTTTGCTTCTGGCCAAAATACATGTCCATTATCCATAACGCTTCCTCCAGTGAAAAATTCTCTCACATCAAAATCCACTGATATATTGGTTTAAAACTGTTTTGGACTGTTTTCATTTGTAAACAGTGCTCGATCTGTGCATTTTTCTCTCCTGATTCAGACAAGATTACTTTTTCACTGGAGAAAGCAATATTATGGACAGAGGAATCATTAAGACGTTGAAGTTAAAACACATTAATGACGGATTTGTTTCTTGCAAACACAGCTTTTCGATTTACAAGATATTACTTGATGTACTGGATTCATGTGGATTACTTGTGGATTATTGTAATGTTTTTATCAGCTGCTTGGACTCTCATTCTGACGGCACCCATTCACTAAAAAAGATCCTTTGATGAGCAAGTGATGTAATGCTACATTTCTCCAAATCTGTTCCGATGATGAAACAAACTCATCAATACATCTTGGATGGCCTAAGTTTGAGTACATTTTTTAACAAATTTTCATTTTTGAGTGAATTATTCCTTTACTGTACATGCTAATGTCTCCTATTATTACATTTAGATTAGCATTCTTCTAATGCTCACTTAAAGTCAGGATTTAATGCAAATAGATCAAATCTTTTCCAGACAAGATTTTTTCATCTGTATTGTGACGTACATTTGAGTGAAATAGATTACTGAAGAAGAAAAATTCAGGACGGGGACTTGGTTCTGTTCCGACAGTTGTTGATTGAATGGAGGCAGATCTGAGTGCACGCTTGCAGTCAATTGACCCTTCGCAAGGAGTTTGATTGACAGGCGATCTGACCAATCATAATGCTGAATCTGCCATTTTGTCCAACAAACAAACCAGATTAACATTGGTGGACCTGAACTTGAAAAATGGTGTGTACTGAAGTCTTTCCGTGGTTGAAACAAGATACCTTCTTATGTTCATTTTTATTTTGTGCTATAACTAGTAAAAAGGAAGAGATGATCGGTTCACATGCCTCGTGAACTGAGGCTACAGCGATCTGTCATGACACATTCATTTTTAAATTTATTGACAATATTTTACAAAATGACAAAATTTGAAAGCTGAGACTTTGTTTCATACCAAATATAACCTGCTCTGTCTTGTCTGTTGGCATGTTGTCAGTGTCCTCTTTGCTCCGCGATGTATTTTTCCCTGCGTGAGAACATGATGTGTGGCATGAGAGCGCCGTGGCTTGTCAGACATAACAACAGTAACGAAAGGGGGCGGGACTTTGCGAATGGTCAATTGTAAAAAAAAAAAATTCAGCAGACTAAATGGCTGAAGAAGTCTGGCGCGCATCACCAGAGAGAAGTCTGTCATTTCACTGGAAGATTTTGATCAGGAATTACGAGGTCAAAAGATGGCCTTGTAGTTACAAAAAAAGTTAATTTTTATATATTTTAAATAAAACATATACATAGACAAATCATTCGCAATGTACACAATATGCATTATGCACTATGCATGCATTTACAAAATATAAAGGGTAAATTTTCATTTCATGCTAACTTTGTAGAGATTCCTGTTCCTGGCAAGGCCATAGAAAAATTAATTCAATATTGGCTTCTATCTCATCTTTACTTGTCACACAATTTCTGAAAGCTGACATTCAAGCACCAGAACCACACACCAAATCTGCAAAACCATACACTAATTCTCGGCCTTTGACTCAGCACACAATTCTCTAATGTAACACACAACAATCTAACAGGAATTAATCATATTTGTGATATTTTAAATGCAGTGCTTCATTTTGCAAGAGATGTGAGGCATTTTGCATTTTGTGTGTGCAATTCTTGGATTTGTGTGTAAAGTTTTGGAAAAAAAGGCAAAGTTAAAAAAAAAAAATGTGTGTAAGCAGATGAAAAAAATTGTAGTGAGAGAAACTTAATGTACATAAAAGTACATTCAAGAGAGAGGAAGAGACAGGCAGACAAAGAAAAATAGAAAAGGGAGAAGATGAGAAAGGCAACATATAAAAGACAAGGGAGATGAAGAGAAGTTCAGATACAGAAAAAGGAAAGCAAGAGAAAGTCAGAGAAAAAAGGTAAACATTTTAAAAATGCTAAATCGGCTCGTGGGCGTGATCACATTTGAGATAATGAGTTGAGACTGGAAAACTGGACATCGCATTGGTTTCATACGTATTGCTTTAACAGAGAATATTTATTTTGGACGTGACTTACTTAATTTAAAAGAATATCATAGATATTTCAAGCTTTGGATACATATATTTCTCATGTCTTTGAGGCAAGTATTCGCGGAGATTCAGGTTGTTTTATTTACGTGTTTGTGAAGAGAGATGACAGAGACAGAGACGGCAGAGAACGCACCCTGTTTATTTTCTTTATTTTACAAAAGCACATTGTTTTGTTGTTATTATGACTATACACAAATAAAAGTAGGCCCTTTGCAGCTTCAAACAATACTTTATTCTTATCTGTACAATCAAAACTGACTGAGTATTTTTAGTTCTTTTTGCGGTTATAAAGAAAATACGAGACAGACCGCACCAGTGCGGGCTTCGACCCCAGGTGGTTAAACAGTTCAAATGTTGTGCTGTTTTTTTCTTCTTCTTTCAGACAGAACTCCAGATGACTAGACATCATTGCTATGTGAAGACTGCTGAAGAGAAATTCCAAGTAAAGCTGGGCTCACACTGTGCGATTTTTTTAAAAGTCCTTTAGGATTGTACTTGTCAGGCTGTACGAACATGATGATCATGTCACACTGTGGGATCTCAGTTGTCATTAATGTCAGACTGTACGACAGTCAAGACGCGTTAAAAATGGGTGCGCGCAAGAAAACTTGACCGGAGTTTACCTTATCAACTCATACACGTTCAGTGACTGCGAGCTGCATTGCACGCGGTGCTGTAATGTTGGCTATCATTTAAAATATATGAATGGCGACAATACCAGCGTATTTATGCAGAATAGTGCAAGCAGCACTACACACCCACATAAAAACTGCAGCGCAACCGGTGTTTATCATAGCAAAGGCAACGAATCATATGAATTTGTGAGCAGAGGACAAGAGCGCCGAAGTTTATGCGGTTAGAAGAAATCTCTAGCATTAATTCTGATCATGGCTTGTCTTGAAAACAAAAAAAGATAGTTTGACGTTCGTCGTAGGAGCGGTCACACTGCAGGACTGTGCGCCAAATCTTCTGACACTGCCAGAAGTTCGTCGGAGGTCAAATTTGATCGCAACGGTCATTAATCGGCTGTCGGTGAACATGTCAAACTAACGATCAAAGACTACAGATTTTAGCCTAGGATTATAGGAATCTTTTAGGATTTTCAAAATTTGTCTCAGACGACCAAATCGTGGCCAAAATCGCACAGTGTGAGCCGGGCTTAAGTCTTTCTTAGATAAATAAGGATTGACAAAAGGGAGGAACAAAAGATGTAGAGGGCCCCATGTCTGTGTTTGCCTTGGGCCCTAGACGGAATCTTAACAGTAACTGATTTGAAATGTTCTACATAGATAGCAACTCCTCACACAAATATTTCAATAAAGTTTTATATTACCAAGAAAACAGCATGCTACTCTACATGCAGCTAAATAACACACACATACACACACATACTCTGGTGAAATAGTCACAGTTTAAAATTAGGCTTAACTATTTTAACAATAACAGCATTCATTATTGTTAAACATATAGAAGACTCAATTCGCAAGTCGCAACTGATTCCAATAGAGTTTGACATTAGCAGGTTGCTATAATAACAAGGTGTTAAAGTTGCTATTTTAAAGACATTTTTTTAAATCTCTAAAATGTATTTCCAAAATGCATGTTAATAAACGACTTATCCATGCACGTTTAATTTTTGACCTTATAACTTTTTAATTCAAACACAAAATCATGACACATTTCTAGTGAAAATGAAAGACTTCTCTCTAATGATGACATATCCAGGATTTCTCCAAGCGTTTCACATTCATAAACCCACCCCTTTCTTACTATTGACTGCAAGCTCACATTCAGATCTGCCGCCATCCAATCAGCAATTGATGAATAGAATCCTTTTTAGAATCCTTTTTCTTCAATAATCTGTTTCACTCATAGCAAGAGTATACAAGACTCGATTTTACAATTGATGCAAATATTTGTTAAAATAGCAACTTCAAAATTTGACAGATGAGTTTGACTATTAGCATGTTGCTAAGAGTAGGGACACACCAAGCTGATGCCAAAGAACTAGCACTGAGGAAAGCAGACTGTGGCGCCGCCTCGCGTTGCCTTGCATTGCCTTGACAGTTGATGGCATCCAACTAGAGCCAACGGTGTGGAACACACAGAAAAAAACTAAAGCTGACCGATGCATTTGGTGTGTCCTGCGCTTTAGATAACAGTGTGATAAATACACACAATGTTTGTGCAATATGAATTATACTGTTAACTTTTGTGATCATTTTTGGTATTGACTACAAATTATTTACATCAACATTTCTTTCAACTTCTGGTTGAATTTTTCCTTAGTCTGCTGCAATCCATTCTGGGATGGCTGTCTGTGAAGGACACATGCAGTGCTGCCTTATGATTCGGCCAAAATTAGGTATCTTAGATGGCCGCATAATGTTGCTGCCAACCTTTTGAACAGCTTTTACATCCCACAATGCCTTAAAATGATTGCTACGTTTGGGAACAGAGCTTATATGTGTGCACTGAAAGTCTCATTTCATTCCCACCAACGTCTCACAGATCTAGCAGCTGACTAGGCCTCTTCTAACTTTATCTGTCACTCTTATCTCTTTCTCGGAGTGGCAGCGTGCCTGTTGACCAGGGCACAGTAGGCGCCCAGTCAGCATGTGACAAAAGCAAGAGCCTCATTTGTATGCCGAATGCGCTGCCATCATAAATCTGAGCTGAGAAGCACGGGAACGGGATGCGCCAATCCCGGACTACATCGCTAAATAGTTTGACCAAGATCAGTTTTTGGGTGGATGTTTCAATTACGCTAAATTATTCAACCATTGGAAAAGATGTGACACCGTGCTGATGTGCAGGAACAAGAAGTAACAAGAAAAGTATTACGTGCTGCTGACATTAGCTTTCACTTTACTTATTAAATGTTCTGAACATTATGGTGTAATTATAAACCAAGATGGACTTGTCAAGCTGTCTGTTCCCAGCTGTTGCCTGCAGAGTCCACATGGTGGTTTTCATCACGAGCCGATCAACATCCAAATTCAGCAGGGATGCAGAGATGACATTCAGGATTATGTGATTTCAAGTTTAAAAGGAACATTCACCCAAAAATGAAAATTCTCATAAAAATTTTTCAACTATTTTTATCTATACAATGAAAGTCATTGGTGTCCAAAACAACAGTGGACTTCATTGACTTTCAAAACATCTTGTTTTTGTTAAAAAGTTTTTAAGAAGAAAATGTTTAAAAGAAAGTCATACAGGTTTGGAATGACATGAGCGTGACTAAATGATGAAAGAATTTATATTTTGGGTTAACTATTCCTTTAAACTGACATTTATTTCTCACGCAACACTATTTGAATAATAGGAGCTGATGTGGAGAAATCTACAGATGACTCACCAATGGATCCTCTGCAGTGAATGGGTGCCGTCAGAATGAGCTGACAAAAACATCACAATAATCTACAAGTTAACCACAAGAATCCAGTCCATCAATTAACGTCTTGTAAAGTGTGAAACTGTGTGTTTGTAATAAACAAATCCATTATTAAGGTGTTTTAACCAAAAAAATCCATAATCCATAATAACGCTTCCTTCAGAGAAAAAGTCCATCCCCTGTTCTCCTCTCGCATCAAAATCCACCAATATATCTGTTTAGAGCTGTTTTGGACTGTTTTTGGTTGTAAACAGTGCTTGATCTGGGCACATTTCTCCCCTGATTCAGACAAGATGACTTCTTCACTGGAGAAAGCAATATTATGGATAGAGGACTCATATTTCAGCTGGATGTGACAGTTTGAAGTTAAAACGTCTTATGATGGATTTGTTTCTTACAAACATGCAGCTTTTCACCAGATGTTAATTGATGGACTGGAGTCGTTTGGATTACTTGTGGATTATTGTGATGTTTTAATCAGCTGTTTGGACTCTCATTCTGATGGCACCCATTCACTGCAGAGGATCCATTGGTGAGCAAGTGACAAACAAACTCATCTATATCTTGCATGGCCTAAGGGTGAGTAAATTTTCAGCTAATTTTCATATTTAGATTGACTTATTCATTTAATTCAGAAAACTTGGGATACTGCACACAAATCATATGGACTATATAAATGATACTTTTATTGCACTTTTGGGTCCTTTTTAAGCTTAAACACTACCCATTTACTGTAGATGCAGTGACAAAAAAGACCTTAAAATATTCTTCCTTTGAAGAAAAAAAAAAAAACAAGTCATACGCCTGAGTAAATAATTACAAAATGTTCAGCGATCTTCTCTAGTCCCATTAATTGCCCCATTTCCTTCCATCAACTTTGGTTAAAGAGGAAAAGCCAGGTGTGAGAAGATGATCATCAGACACATTCTTGTTTGAAATGCCATTGCATTTAATGATACATTAACTGTAAATAGCAGATGGTTCATTAAGCTGAATTTGCAACCAAAAGGGCTGAGAGGCCAAGATTATGGTGCGCGCCTGTGTGTAAATGTGTATGCATGCATTTATGTGTGTCTGTGTGCCATCCTGGCTGGACTCCATCCATATTTCATGACTGATAAAGGTTTCGGTAGCGGTGTACACTTTCCAAAGAGTAGAACTGTAATATGCAGCCATTTTGCCATATTCCACTGCAATATACTCCAGATGTGTCTTGTGGCTAATGCAAAAAAAGAAAATCATTTTTTGTGATTTTCCATAATATCACTCTGCAATTTAAGCACAGAAAACAGAGGCTATGTTTCTTGTCCCACCTTCCCTGCCCCCTTGAACTTTTCTTCTGTGCTCTGACCTTCTCTCCTTCTAAGTGAAGAAATGACCAAATGTCATCCTGTTTATTTGAGTAAGGTTGTAGTGAAGGAGATCACAGGAGACCTGAAGCCCATGTGAACTCCACTGTACTGCTGGACTCCTCACTCCGTCCATCTCTACCCGTCAGCCAATGAGAGATGAGCAGATTCCAGACTGTTCATCTGCCAAAAATCATCCTTCAAACTTTCAGCTGCTGTCACAACAAACTTACAAAAAAATACATCAAAAGTAGCGGAAAAAAAGCAAATAAAAATAACATCACTGAGGTTATCATTTGACACAACTTGCCCTGAAAATTTGATGGCAGTTAATACAAGCACTATTTTAAATTATTTAGTGCAAATGTATTATTTATTATTTATTTATTAATATTCATTTATCAATATGTACAAAAAGGGTCTGTGTGTGTGTGTGTGTGTGTGTGTAAAGAAAAAAGACAGACAGAGAGGTAGATAGATAGACAGATAGATAGATTGATTGATTAATAGATAGATATACAAATAAATATGTAAAAATGTAAACATTTAAATATGTAAACAAAAACGTAAATATATAAATAAATAAATACCAATTGAACCTAAGTTGAATACGTAATTGGTTGCTGTAGATGTAATAATAGATAGTATAGACAATGAATATGCTATTTCTCAAATAAAACAGTATTGTTTCGGTTTTAGACGTAAAAGCATTTGTTCAGTAAATGAATTACAGCGTCTGTATGAAGGAACACAAAAGATCAGCCTTTACTGCGGCTATTTCTTCTTATTGCTGCATATAAATGCTATTCAAGATGACCATTCAAATTAATGAAGGAAAACAACATAAATAATTCCAGTCGAGAAAATATATATATATATATATATATATATATTTATTTATTTTAATTTTTTTATTCATTATTCTGTCAATTGCCTTCAAGGCTTTAAATCAGCGGGAAATTATATTACATTTTATCTGCCATCAGATTGTAGATGTCACGGCTCATTATCGCACCTGCAGCGATCCAACTTGCGTTTTATTAACGATGCGGCAATATAATGTAAATATATTACTTACCAACGCCATATTTTTCGAGTTCAGTCGGTATCCACATTTTTTCCGCGTCAAGTAAAAGAAACTGTGCTATAAAACAGGGCAATTACGGCGGATACTATCCATATTGTTGTTAAACAGGGTAGCACTGTATTGTTCTGAGGGTAGAGCCACAGCAGCATCCCACATACACCACACTTCTCAGCCCTGAAGAAAAACACCGTTGCCTCATGGGAGATGTAGGAAATGAATGAGAAAAATTGGATGGAGAACTACAACACCCATTAACCGCATACACAGCGGTGATTTAACTCTGATTGGTCAATGCGTCATTCACCAGGTCACGTGATTTGGGGGGAAAAAAACCATGGCCGCTCTGATGCACAACACTAATTTGACAGGTTGGTTAACCAAATTATTAATATTGGCTGGTATGTTAACAAAATATTGCTTTATTTCCGTTTACATGAAATGCGTGAACTATGGCAACTAGCTATTGCAACGTTAAAGCTACTGCTAATTATAACAGCTCGTCTGCACTGTAATGCAAGTTTGTCATCTACTTTTCATGGCATATGTAACACATAATGCGGGTTTTTTCCCCTTTTTGGATAAGGACAGTGAAACCTGTATGTCTCCCTGCCCTGCAAAGCTGTTTTTTAGCTGGTCTAACTGGTCTTCCAGTTGGAAAGCAGCCAAAAGCACATTAAAACCAGGAACAGACTAGCCTAACAAGGCCAGCTAAAACCAGCAGAACTTATTAGACTAGTTTAAGCTGTTTTTATCAGCAAGGCGTGGGTGGTTAAAGTGCAAAGTTTGTTGATATGGATCTTCTAATAGATGATCAGCGACCCAATAATTTGTCACTGCAAAAGCTCATTTTGAAGAGACAAAACAACTCATAAAGTGCACTTACTGTAGGAGCACAAATGTTTTTAGAGGATAACCTGCTGTCTTGAGTCACACGGTCATTTTGTGTGAATCAGCTGCTTGTTTGTGTGAATGTTGCAAGGACATCTTGCAAGGTCGTGGGATGTACGAGACAAGGGTTTCTCACTAGCTGGAGTGCTTCAGAATGAATTAATGACCCAGAATGGATATAATGTCTTAAGTCATATAAAACACAAAGATATCTGTGCATCATATTTTAATAAATGTGTGAACACTGTGTTTTCTCTCAATGTTAGCTAAGCAGGATTGCATACTAGAGCCACTTTGTTTCCCCGAGCACCTGTGTGGTAGCGCTCCTCTCGCCTCCTCCAGCGATGGCCGTCCTGTGACCTGTTCGCTCTGTTCAGACTCTTTTCCAGCCTCCGAAAAAGACCAACTTCTCAAGCATATGGTGTTGTATCACAAACTGGTTATCGCTGATGTCAAACTCATCGCAGACTTTCCACGGTGAGAATTAACAAGATTTGTAAGATTTGAGAGATATTCATCAGGAACAATACAAATAACACAAAATAATGAAAAATTATAATTGTCTTGTTGCAGGTACATGTTGTACTGGAAGAAACGGTTTACAGAACAGCCTATCACAGACTTCTGCAGTGTTATCAAGACCAACTCTGAAGGTCCTGTAGGTAAGACACATATGAGCTCTTGCATTTGCATTTTATAATGTTAGTCAATTGCCATAGAATTGACAGTAAACTAATTTAAAAGTATTTAAAGGCAAATCCCATGTTTTTTGTTGTAAACTATTATCTGACATTAAACACACCCCTTAAAACTTTTGTTCTGTCCCACTGTAGTCAACATTTAAAATGTTACAATGTAAAAATCACACGGCAGAATTTGTACATAATCCAATCATTACACAGTGGTAAGAGAATGTGTAATTATTAACTAATTTTAATGAGCAAAATAAAGATTTTGTACATCGATTTTCCACTTTTCAAAATTTTTAAATTGCGTATTGTTGATAATATACCAATGTAGGTGTTTTTATAGGTACAGTGTCACAATTCAAGGTTGTTAATGTTAACTAAATTTAAAAATTTCATTAATTGAAAAGAAGCTGAAATTAAAATAAAAGATCACATTAGATGAAAAACAGAAACTTAAGAAAACGTCATTTGAAAATGTGTAATTTTGCCTGTGCAGCTAACTGAAATGAAATAAGTTAAAGTTGCAACTTGCAACACTAAAATTAATAAAACTATAACGAAAATAAAAAATAAATAGAAATCACTAAATAGAAAAAAAAAAAGAATTATTACTAATAAAAATGAAACTAATGACTAATACTAAATAAAAGCTAATTCAAAATATCAATAAATACTATAATAGCATATAAATAATACTGGTCTGGGGAATACCACTTTAACTTCTCTGATTTAAATGTGAAGTCTAAATCTATGAAGGCCTGTTTAGATGGTGACCTTTTTAGACTCTAAGTACTAAAAAGCTGCTTTGTGTTGTTTTAGAACAACAAGAGCACTACTTCCTATTGTGTGATGCTCTGCCAGAGGACAGGATCCTTAGGGAGCAGCTACAACAGAGACGACTGGTGAGTGTCACTAAAACGACAGGTTAGGAGTGCTGCTCTGGGATCAGCTCCCATCCTGTGTAACATTAGGTTATGAGTATTCAAAACTGATCCAAGAGCAGCAAAAACTACTATTAAATTTATATGCAGGAAACCTGGAATATGAGTAAAGCCCTGTTCACACCAAGAACGATAACTTTAAAGATAACAATATTAGCGTCCACACCAGCGAACGATATTGTCTGTTTATTCTAAGCGCACGCTCGTCTGCCGCTTTAAATTCTCGAGCTCGTTACAGCAGGATGGATTCTGATTGGCTGTCAATTTTTTTTTTAATCGTTCATCAGCTGGAGAAAAATCGTTTTGAAAGTGATTCCAACGATATCGTTTCTCTTTGCCTTTATCGTTATACTTGTGGTGTGGACTCTGCTATTCTTTAGTATTGAGAACGATTTTTAGAACTATATCTTTATCGTTATCTTTATAGTTATCGTCCTTGGTGTGAACGGGTCTTAACACCATCATAAGAGAAGACTTTGAGTATTTTCTCTTTTCAAACAGTGTTTTCGTTTTTAAATTAAAATTGTAAATTAAAAAAAAGAATATTTAAAAAAATAAAAAAGGAATATTTTGGTTTTTATTATTATTATTATTATTGTAAAACAAGGACTTTTTGAACCCTGAACTAAAGATTATTGGATTGTGAAAATTTTATTTAAAAATATTGATGTAATGATAGTAGTATGTATTTTCATATATAATGAAAATGGTTTTGAACAGATATTTTGGTTATAATAATATTATATAATAATAATATTATATTAATAATTATTATTTCATGATTAATCTCTTTTTTTCTACCAATCGTATTATGTCAGATAGGAAATGTAATTTTATAGATTGAAAATGTTATTGAGAGTTAAAAGATTATTGAAGCAAACCTTTTTGTTTTGAATAATATGAACTTATATATCACTTTGAATATTTAAGTATAAATTGCTGTGTAACTGTTAAAAAAAAAAAAAAAAAAAAACATTTGTGTTGCCAGAAATTCCACAATGGTTACTTACCTGGAGGTACTGACAAAACAATTAACACAGTGTTCAATGAGACCCCCAAACCCCACTCCCCCCCACCCAGATTGTTTTTGCAGAGATATTATGAGTCAACATTATCATCTCACACACATTTTATCACAGGCAAAAATCTGCGATTGTGGTTGCTAGGCAACCAGCGTTCTCAGCACCTCTGCAGTGGGCTCTGCAGTGTGGCGACCAGCTGTTTAACAGTGCAGCTGTGACCTTTTTCAATCATTCAGTGACACGCTGCACGTTGATGAAACTCGAGCTGAGAGGATTAGCACTATTTATTAAACACAAATCATTTGCAGATTGCGTCTGGGATAATTATGGATGATTATGGCAATCGAACAGCAGGTTTTCAGAAACGCAGAATGATAAAAACACGCCACACTGAGATTCATACCCATTATAAATATTGTTTATAGACTCACGACAATTATGTAACCACATTTATAATGTGTACTATAGTAATGTCTTGCGGTGCTAGATAAGTCTGTAATGAAGTTTGATATGTTTCGATAGGAGGGAGTTCTGGATCAGCAGCAAAAAGAGAGGGACGATACAACGTTTCATCGCGCATGTATGTTCTGCAATGAGGAGTTTACTGGAAACAGGTGACCAACAACTGTCATGTGCATCAAAAGCTCATTTCTGATGGATTTCTAATTCTAGAATCAGAACATTTAGTTTCAAATCATATGCTGATGTGAAATTGTTCACATTTGAGTTTTGACATCTTGTACATGAGCTCTACCACAGACCCAATCTCTCAATTATTTATTATTTAAAATTTATAATAGTAATTATTTATATATTATTTGTTATATAAAATGTAATTTATTATGTAGTATTTCATATTATGTATAGTATTTAATATGATATTATATATAATACAATATTTTTACAGTATTAAATAAAATTTTACATTTTTAAAAAGGTTTATTCATTTTAATTTTGTATGTATCTCAGAGAAATTCACTCAAATATAATGTCCACTACAGAGGCAAAAACTCCATAGCTGGGTCTCAGGAGGATATATAATACATTTCATATTATTTACTAATTTATAATAAATTTGACGTGGAACATCTGGAAGGCCATGCAGCTCAATTTGTTTAGGGTATCGATTTCAAAATCTAAATCATACCAAGGTGAAGACTTTACTCATGAATATTAATTAGCTCATTTGACTGAAGGCCTAGGCAGAATACCTTGTAGTGTCAGAGTAAGCTCATTCATATTCATGAATACAGTTTTCACTGTATAGTGACATCACAAGCCAATCATCTTCGGCCCTCCACTCTGTCGCTTATATAGATAGGAATCACTATTTTTGCTTTTTTGTTATTTTAATTTTTTTATTTGTATATTTATTTTAAGTGCTGCATTTCATTTGTGCACTGTGGTTTCACTGCAGGTCTTCACTGCTGAATCACATGGCTAAAGAACACTCTTTCAGCATCGGCCTGCCTGACAACATCGTCTACTGCAACGAGTTCCTCGACACTCTGGAGTGCAAACTGGAGAAGTGAGTGTTTAGGATTTTGCTTATCTATCTATCTATCTATCTATTAAATAATAAATTAAATATGTACTATTATATAATACATTTCGCAATACTACACACGTATGCAATAGATAGATAGATAGATTTTTTTATTATTACTTTAAGGAGAAGTGAGTGTTTAGGATTTTGCTTATCTATCTATCTATCTATCTATCTATCTATTAAATAATAAATTAAATATGTACTATTATATAATACATTTCGCAATACTACACACGTATGCAATAGATAGATAGATAGATTTTTTTATTATTACTTTTTAAAAAATATTTTATTAATCATCAAACCTACAAATTGAAAAAATAAAAAATGGAGATGGAGAAGGTATGAACGCCCCCTTTTGGAGCTTGCGGTCATTGCATTAATCCCAAATCACCAAAAAAGGTTAGTTTTTGGGTTAGTGACAAATAAATAGAAGATGCAAAAATAAAACATCATGAAGGCATAATGAAAGTTATTTTACACTGTGTATTTTTGAAGTATTATGTATTTTTGTTGTAGTAAATATGTAATTGTACAGTATGTTACATTGGGTTTTTTTTATCAATTATTGAATCCACTAACTGAAAATGTACTTTTATTTGTTTGTTTGTTTGTTTGTTTATTCATTCATTCGTTCCATTTTCCCACATAATATTTTTGCACTTTCAAACATAATGTTTTTAATGACTAATACTCTTATTATTATATTCTTATTTTTATATAGCATGCAGTGTCTGTACTGTGAGAAAACATTCAGGGACAAAACCACCTTGAAAGATCACATGAGAAAAAAGCAGCATCGACGAATAAACGCCAGAAACCACGAATACGATCGCTTCTATGTCATCAATTACCTGGTACGACCGCGTGTTGGTTTGTGCGAGTCTCATCTGAATAAATAAAAACAATATTCCCCCAGTTTACACTGCTGTGCTGTTGTAATGTTGCAGGAGTTGGGGAAGACATGGGAGGAGGTGCAGTCTGAAGATGACAGGGAGCTCTTTGAAGATGAAGATGAGTAAGGCCTTCAGCTTTTTACTCTAAAGATCACATTTTCAGTTTTTTTTTCTCCTTTCTGATATTCTGCACTCTCTGCAGTGATTGGTCGGATTGGCAGGCTCATCCTGTGTATGCCGTGTGTCTGTTTTGTGAGCAGCAAGCAGAAACAATGGAGAAAATGTACACACACATGGAGGTATATGATGTTGCTTAGGGAAAAAATTATATTTTAATATTTTCTATGCATTTTTTACATTAGTTTCAATGATTTTGTTCCTCCAGGAAACTCATGAATTTGACCTGCACAAATTAAAAACAGACTTAAGTGAGTATAATTGCAGAAATGTTGCCTTGTTTTTGAGAAGAACTCTTGACCACACAGAGGGTCTTTAATGTAATTTGTGTCGTTTGTCCAGGCCTCAAGTTTTACCAGCAAGTGAAACTAGTGAATTACATCCGGCGTGAGCTTCACCAGTGCCGATGCTACTGCTGTCAGGAGAAGTTTGAAACCAAAGAGGAACTAGTGCAACACCTGGTTAACACAGGTCATGGGATGCAGCTGCCTGAGATCTCGCACTGGGACCAACCGCAGTAAGTATGACATTTTCACATCACTTTTTTTCAGTCGAGTTTTCATCTGGACAATTAAAAAACGAATTCTATTATTTATTTTATTTGATTATGTATTTGTATTTTTATATTATTTATTTTATTAACATTGTTAAATATTAGACTCAATAAAGACAATTATTGAGAATATAGAATTGAAATGAGACATTATTTCAAATCTGTAATTGAAAAACTAAATAGTTTTACATATTATATAGGCTTTGGACATCAGAATGAGCACTGACTCTTATACTGTAAACAAAAAAAAATATGTGCTGTTTTTCCAGATATTACTTTCCTACGTATGAGAACGACGCTCTTCTTACAGCTCTGTCGGACAGCGAGAGCGAATCTGAGGGTCCAAATCCCAGCTCTGAAGTTCCTGTTATTGCTGAAGACATTTCGAACCTCAAGGTTATAAAACAGACCAGTGTGCTTAATAAACTGCTCAAAGACAGAGCAGCTGTCAAAGACTCCAACTGAAGATGAGGGACACCCAGAGAATTATGTTCCTATTGCTTTCAGTTTTGAGATTAATGATGTGACTATTCATTTCTATTCATATGGGTTTACGAGAAAGCTGTCAAATAAACTTTATTTAAATATGCCATCAGCTGATTAATGGAAATGCCTAATTGAAAGGATTTGACTGAAAATAACCTTTTGGTTGGGAAATTTGGCTCATACCTGACAGGGCAGTTTAGTACTGTACTAGCACTGTAAATATTAACATTTGTTTTAATAAAGATATTGTCAGAACAGTCTACACACAACACGTTCCCACTATAAGCAAACTGTCATATCAATACACTACACAGGTTACACTATTAACACTAATAAAATGAACAATTATTAGGAATAGCCTAAAGAAATGTAAAAACAAGGTAGAGAATGGGAAAATTCAATCAAAATATAGTGCAAGTATAATCTCTGTATTTTAGTAGTTGTAAAATACTGATTTATATATTGGCATATAGTTTGATATACTTTTTCACAATACTATATATAATAGTAAGTATAGTAATATGTCTTAACAGAAGTGTATTCATTTTTATTGTGTGGTCACATTAGCGAATTCACACTGAAAATTTTTCAGGGAAAGAAGGTTAATTGTCAATAGTGAAGTATGAAGCTCACACAAAAGTCACTCAATCCAAGCAGTTTTCGGTTAGTCAACGTGACGCGAATCAGTGTAAACAACTTTACGAAGGGAAATCTTTCGTCCTTCACAAATTCACAATCATATGGAAGCCTGGAAGGAAAGATTTTTTTTCTGGCAATTTCAAGTTTATATCTCACAATTCTTTTTTTTTTATCTTCTAACAAGTATGAGTTGTCTCACAATTGTGAGATATAAACGCTCAATTGCATGAAAAAAGTGAATTGTGAGATAAAAAGTCACAATGACTTTTTTTTGTACTGGAAACGGGCTTCCATACAATCGCGTGAATTCCCATTGAAACAACTGGATTTCACCTGGGAAAATTCTCAGAATGGTAAATCTGACTGTGTCTTTAGTTTCTGTCATTTATTTCACTTATATAGAATATACATTTAATAGTAACCTACATTTATAAGTATCTCATAGGTCTTTTTTAATCCATTGATGGGATAAAACATAATTCCTTACACGAGGTTGCCGTAAAAGAGCCACTCTTTTATTCGTATCAAACTCATTCTCATGTCTGATTTCAAACACGCAAACAATCATTGAAATCATCCCAGTGTCTCGTTCATTCACTGTTAAAGCCATTCGCAGGTTCCTTTAAAAAAACACAAGGCCTTAGACCTCTTCATACATGTCTTCAATCAATAAATATTGCATATTTCACTAGGAGTAAATCCTCATGTCTTTTGGTGAGGACTAATCAATCGTACACAAGGCACTTCAGAACATGTTACAACAAGTAGAAATACTCAACCCAAACTGCTGTAAGTGCTAGCAACACATAATATTAGTCACATGATCAACCAAAATATACAAATAGTATAAATTTATAAAGGCAGTAGAAAATCTTCTGTATAAACAAATAAAACAAAATACACTTCACTGCACAGATCTGAATGTGTGGGTCATAGTGTTAAACGGACACTACATCCCTTGTATAGATACCAAATATAAGGCTGTGCTTTGTTTAGTGCAGTTAAGAGGCACTGCAATATGGCTGAGCTGGTAATGGGTTTCACGCTGCGCTGCTGGATCTGTGTACAAATGCTGCATTCAACAGTTTAGCGCTGATACAGTTATAATCTGGAGTTCATAAAGCAATGTTTATAATGAGAAGTGTTAAAATGGCAGTGGGAGTAAAACGATACAGAAGTTACAGCTGTAACAGCTGAAATGGTTAGTATATGCAATACTGTTAAGCCCATCAGTAACGTATTGTATGTCAATCTAATAAAAACATTTTTTTTGATCTCCAGGCCATACTCGACCCTAACATCAAAAGGAAATGATCATTTTGCATTAAAAAAATTAGGGATGCACGATATATCGGCCACCATATCGGTATCGGCCCATATCGGCTCATTTTTTCTGTTATCGGTATCGGCCTGATAAGAAAATTTGGCCGATATCTTAAAGCCGATAAATAATGCATTATTTCCTTCAGAGACACTTCAGATGCGCGCTGTTCGTTTGCAGCCTTTTGTGCAATTGTACATTGTAATATTGTGTTTATTTGATGTATATCTGATTTATCTCATATAGAATGCGTTTGGTTAAGTTAAAAAGAGCGCTTCAGTTTACCGGTGATCATCTTTAGCTCAGCACACGCAGCCCAAACAGCAGTGCACAACATTAATAACTATGATTGGGAATGTCATGTATATAACATTCTAATGAGAACATTATTATAATAAAACGTTGTGAATTCTTTGGGGTTAGTTGCCGTGTTTCAGCGCGTTGTTATGGGAAGAGCGCATCCACAACAGGATCACACATTCTGACTATAGCATGCAATAACTGCGTCATTTTGTACATATATAAGTTGTAATATTATGTTTATGTTGTATTAATATTAATCTCAGGATGCATTTCCTTGAGTTAAATAAGCTGCCAGCAAAACGCTTCAGTTTACCATGTTCATTCAGCTCTTCAGCTTCAGCACGCACAGCTCAACGGCTGCTATTTAAAACAGTGGTATTAATTTGTTACTTTTTCAAAATCATTGATATATTATTAATAACAACAACCACTTGTATTTTTCTCTTATTATTTTCATCAACAATATGGTTTTTGAAAATGATTAAAATCATTTAATTATTGTCCGTGCAGAGGCTATTCCGTTTTATTGATCTATGGCGCATTCATTTTGATTCTTTACACGTGTAATGATGTCCAGTGACTTGTTTGCATTATTTATGCATAATTTTATTTATTTGTAAGACTTTTTTATGACTAAATTTGGTAATGGGAGAGTAAAAATATTTTTAAAACGTACACCGTTCAAACTAGGCTGCTTATGTTGAAGTGTTTGGGATGTGGCTTTTAATGATGAGACCTTTTTTGTAATCAGGCTCTCAAAAAGTATATAACAATTTGGATATAGATTTATCGGCCAACATATCGGTTATCGGCTTTCAAAAATAAAGAATAATCGGTTATCGGTATCGGCCAAAATTTTCATATCGGTGCATCCCTAAAAAAAATTTAAGCATATTTTAGGTTCATTAATCTAAAAATTATTTTCATGACAATTAAGGATAGAAATTTGCATTAATGGGATGATTCTCATTTTTACTGCAATAATTTTCATATATGTTGAATAATTTTATGTAATATAAAAATAATTTTAAATACATTTTAAATCCAAAAATATTTTGCGTTATGGTAATGACATTTTTCATTATGTAATCACAGGGATATTTTTACTGTAATAAACCAAAAATCCTGTATATGATGTATAATATAACAATAATAATTTAATATATTTAATATAAAATCATTTTAAATCAACAAAACCTTTTGCAGTATGGTACTGACATTGTTTTATTATGTAATCACATGGATTTTTTTTACTGTAATAAATTTTATAAATTTAAATTGAAATGTAATAAATTTTTCGCACTGCTGTAATTGTATTTGTTTTTTACAAAAAAGGATTGTAATAAGATCATTTAATTTAAAAAAAAAAGTCATATTACAATAATAACATTTTCATTATGATAATGACAAAAAAAAAGATTGTCATTAAAAAAATCTTTTTAATAAAACAATAGGTTTTATTTCTTTATGCAACTTCACCCTTGCTGAGTAATGAATTTGTGTAGAGACCAATATGACATTCTTGTAAGCAAGTTGGCCCATTTGTAGCTATTTTTTCCATCACAAACAAACACCTGAGATTTTATAAATTGCTGTGCTGCTCAATTCAACTTAAAGCAGCCGTACATGATGTCCAGATACACCGGCAGCTGCTTACAGCATCGTCACACTATAGGGTCCTGTTCTACGATTTAACCAGCTTGAAACCTTGGCCTGTATCCAGCACTGCAGGTGGGAACCATGTAAGTTTGATCCTTCGGAGCAACCGAATGCAGTATCCGCAAACCCAAAAGAGGTTCAACCCGCCGCACCAGTGGGCGAGCTGAACCACAGGGTAGGTCAGGCGTGGGAAGTAGAGTCTCCAGTGCCTGGTGACGTCACTTTCAGTGGGCAGGTGAAGCTTGTAGTCGCTCCAGTGTCTAGAGATGCCGTAGGCTGCTCGGACGGGCCGCCCACGCTCAGACCACCCAACTATGCTGTCAGGGTTACAGTTAAAATCAACCCATTGACAGGTGAAGTCCCCGAGCTGGGGTGCGTCCTGGACCTCCAGGTCTGTGGGACTAGAAAGCACTGCCCCTTGAACTGCTACATAAAGTCCCTCTATTTTCTGCACCTCCTTCACCCAGGGGGGCGAGTTATCGGTGTCGAGAATAATGATGAGACGGGAACAGAATCCGGCGTTCTTTTCTCTCCAGAGCTGCACAATCTCATCTAGACGTAAAACATCTCCTCCTGATTATATTAAAAGACAAAAAAAAGCCCTCTATAAAAGTCTTTACCAGCATTTGGCTGAATTCAATATGCACAATATCTTTTTAATGTATTTTATGTAAATAGTATGCAATTGCAAAAGAAATGTAAATTTTACTCATAGGTTAGTTAATGTCACAAAACAATGTCCAGATCATATTTATCTGCAAAATCAAGATAGATAGCTAGATAAATAAATGACATTTGAAAAATTGGAAAGTGTTTATACATTATGATTGTAAAAAAAGCTACCATTTGGAAAAACAAAACTCATTTTTTTAAATTGTAAAGTATACTTTATGGTTGTATTTGCTAAGGCATTTAATTTATGCTTATTCAAATACATATGACAGATGTTACAGATGATGATATATAACTGATGAATATTTTCTCAAATATTCTGTTATTTTTATTACTATAATACAGCATAATACATCTTAATACAGTAAAAAAAAAAAAAAAAGTGTTTTGTTAGTGTTAGTGATTTTTTAAATAATAATTAGCACAAAAAATATTAAGGGCACAGAAATAAAACATCAGCATTTTTAAATACACTTTTTAATGAGAATTGAAGGAAAATGCATAAAAAAAATAAAATCCAATTTCATTTTTCATACTTTTTTCATTTTGGATGAATGTTCTTGAGTTAGAAGTTATGAGATTCACCCAGGTTCTGTTGTGTCTGTTTCAACAAGGAAAAAGTTATATGATTCTCTCACCTGCTAGAGCCCACTCTCCGCTGCGGTGGGTGTGTCCGCTGTAATAGAGCACGTAGGTGTCGTGTCGTGGGCCGTCAGCCGTGTGCGCCTCCATGAATATGCGCAGCTTGGCTTGCAGGGCTTCCAGACTCAAGCCGCTCGTGGAGTAATCGCAACCGTAGGTCTCGATCATGTGATGAGAGAAGAAGCGCTGCACGTTGTTAAGCATCCCTGTGGAACGCAAGTTGAGCTCCTGCACATGCGCCGGGGGCAGCAGAGTGGGCTGACCATCTGGGCTGAGAGAAAATGAGAGGATGAGGATGAAATACTGACCCTCTGTGTAAGTTACTGACTAATCAAGTACCTGAAGTATCTGAGTTACTAAAATGTATGCATATGTGTATATGTTTCCAGTACCTGCAATAGTTGGTAGGAATCACCACAGCGTAGCCGACACAGGTGCCTCCGAGGCTGTTTCCCAGCTCATAGAAGAGGCCATGGGCTAGTGACTCGAGAGGCAGCACCAGCAGAAACAAGGCAATAAACAGACTGTTGGATGGCTGTAGGAGAAAACAATACAATACAAAAAAAATCACCACCCTTATTTTAGGGCAGAACATACATTAAATTGAATATATATATATATATATATATATATATATATATACACAGTGCACAACATAAATGAGTACACCCCCTCTAAAACTTAACAAATTTAGCAATTACTCTTTACTTAGAAGACATGTTAGGGTTCTTTGGAGATTTAATGGTCCAACAAGCCTGCTTGATCAATTACCAAAGAATGCCAAAATTATTCAGCAAAATAAGATTTTCTTATCAAAGTGATACAATTTTGTGTTGCAAAAATTAGTACATCCTCCTGAAAGTTACTAACTAAAAAAAAAAAGTGTATAGGTTTAAGGCTATTTTTGATCAACACAGGTAAGTATATTGAACCAAAACTTTTAAAGACAAGCAATTTCCTGACAATTAAAAGTGTTACATAGCCCACTGAATCATACTCGGACTTAATGCTGGCAGCAGCGGAACCACTTGTGAGAGAACTGCCAGGTGACTTGTTTCTTAGCATAAAAGAGGACAATGGTACAAGAGCAATACCAAATTCTTGTTTTAAGTGTGAAAATATAGCAGAAGTAGCACCGACATTCAAAAACAATGGACTTGTGATAAGGCTCCTGAAATAATCAGGTCTTCACTTTAAGTTTTCATTTAGTGAGGAGTGAATTTGCACTAGAAAAAGAGCAGGAGAAATAACATGCAAGTGTCTCAGAGCCGGCAAAAGATGTGAAAAGAGTGACACTTTATCTCACAGAGTATGACAGCATGCAGAAGTGACATGCATGGTTGTTGTCACCACTAGAATTACCTAGCATTATTGGGCATTTTTTCAGCATGACAATGAATATATTCATTCTCCCAAGGTGAAAATCCTTCAGTGGACATGTAATTCACTCAATCTTAATGCTCTTGAGCAGCTGTGGGGGATTCTGTAGAGACGAGCTGAGCAAATTTCCCCATTAAAGATCAGAGCATTTAAGGAGGTCGTCCTCCAGGAGTTAAACAGCACAGATGTGAAAATTTGTCATGAACTTGTACACTCAGTGCCAAGAAGTCAGAGTAGTATACTTTAAGTTCTGGAGGACATACTAGAATATTATACATTTTCTGAATTAAATCTCGGGTGTACTAATTTCTGCAATCCTTCATTTAAACAAAATTGGCTAATTGACTTATCTTACAGAAAATATTGCATATATTTTGTTGTTTTTATTAAGTATATGTTTAATGTTTCAATTTTGCCATCTTTCCATGAATTATATTAGTGATCATTAAGAAAATACATATTTTATATTTATTCAGAGGGGGTGTACTCATTTATGCTGTGCACTGTATATACACACACACATATATACATATATATATAGTGTTGCTTGAAAGTTTGTGAACCCTTCAGAATTTTCATCATCAAAAAAAAGATCATCAGATTTTCACTTAAGTCCTGAAAGTTTACAAAGAATCAAATCCAATCAAACAAATGAGACAAAAATATATACTTAGTCATTTATTTATTTATTGAGAAAAATGATCCAGTGGTACATATGTCTGATGATCTTTTGGTTCACATTTATGCAGAAATATAGAGAACACTGCCCTTTTTTGCCTCTAATTATTTATTTTTTAAAAATACACTACTTTTCAAAAAGAAAAATGTAAGATTAAAAAGTAAGATTAATATTAAAGAAATGAATACTTTTATTCAGTAAGGACATTAAATTGATCAAACGTGACAAAAGACATTTAGTAAAGACATTTTATAAATAATAAAAGATTTTTATTTCAAATAAATACTGTTCTTTTGAAATTCCTAAAAACTGTATCATGGTTTCCACAACGATATTAAGCAGCACAACCTTCAACATTGATAATAATAATAAGAAATGTTTCTTGAGCAGCAAATCAGTATCTTAGATTGATTTCTGAAGGACCATGTGACGCTGAAAACTGGAGTAATGACGCTGAAAATTCAGATTATTTTTATAGAACATTTATATTGATAGAAATTACATTTTATAAAATGTAAAACCATTATTTATAACAGTTATATAACAAAAGTGCATTACCACTTAATAAATATGCCAAATCAAAGTCATGTGGTGAAACCAATATGCAAGAAAAATAACCATAAAACAGGAAATTATATCATAGAGGGGACACTTGTAAACCCTCATGATTGTAATTTGCCATTCTTTTTATGGGTGGTTTAAGTTGTACACCATCATGTGGTGTGACTTCCAAAAAAGAATGTGTATATATATATATATATATATATATATAAATAAAATAAATAAATAAATAAATAAACTCTATACCTTAAAATATTTTAAAAACTTTTGAAATAAATGACGTTCACTCACAAGTATTCCAGAAAAACATGATACTTTTACACTTTGAGTCATTATGTCTAATCTTCTCTTGAAAATTAAAATGTGCTTTTCTTGAAAGTTTTTCAAAACCACGCAAAACCACCATGAACACAAGAACTATTTTTCTAAAAACTAAGAAAGATTTTCACATGAAGCCTTACCTGCCAACCCAGAGCCCCGAGTATGATGGTGGACATCAGGCTGAAGATCACCAGGCGTTTTGATATGAGACAGAAGTGCCGCATCCCCTTAGACGCCATGACCCTGTCCAGCTCTCCAGCCTGTGATGTGTGCACCATACACATCCTCTGACAGTCACTCAGCTTGTTGTGAAAACCCCACAGCGTGATGAGAAAAACCAGGTGGCAGATGATCCAGAAAACAGCAGATCCTGAAAGACCCGGAATGAGCAGGTACCACCGATCCAGATCTCTCATCTTCAGAGCGGCCACGACTAAAAACATCCCCTCCATGACCACCAGAGGAAGAAGCATCAAACGCCTCCACAGGCCTCCTCTCAGTAGGAGCGGCGACCAGCGTTCGGTGACCGAAAGTCCGCTGAAGTAAACGTCTAGGAATGGGTCGCAGACGAGGCGGCTGAAGAAGCAAGACAAGGCGAAGGGGTTGGTGGACACTCCTAAAGACTCCTGGAAGAAGAACGCAGCCACAAACGAGAAGCAGACCAGGTTTGGGATCGCCAAGAAGGACTTCATGCGCAAATCCACGATTAGAGCGGCCAAAGCCAGTGTCAGGACCCCAAGGCTTATGGATTTTTGGCTGACCATGGTTGTGCTGGCCACAGCAAAGCCTGTGAGCTCCAATGCTTCCCTTGAAGTGAGGAAAGTGGGTTGAAGTCGGGTATAACCGCACATTCTTCCAACCAAAGCCCATAGGATTCGTATCACAATGCTTGCTATTAACATACAGTTGGCCACCTGCTCCTTAACATCGAGCTCTTTGGACGGGACGCTGACGAAGCACAGCAAACCCAGAAGGAAACCAAACCCCAGATGCAGCAGAAAGAGGCTGACGTTCTCCATGCCGAAGTAATAATGGAGAATGCAGGCAATCCCAAGAACAAAGAGGCCCAAAATGAAAATGACCAAGATGATAGTGTCTGCGGTTTTCTCCCATTGTATGTAAATTCCCAGGCAAATGGCCACCAGGGAGTTCAGGCTGGACAGGTAACCGAGGTACCGAATGGACGACCACATGTTGACCCCTTTGTTGGCTTCGTCTAGCCGGGTCATAGCAGCGTAAAGGAAGTGGCTCAAGCAATACTTGAGCAGCTTGCACATCGTTGCAGTGTAAAAACTCACACAACAGCAGAAAAACTTGCAATTTATAGGTCACAACAGAAACAATTATTCGCGACATAACTATTCAGCAAAAAGGATGTAAGAACTGCATGTTGTAGGGTGAATTTGAGGTCAATCTAAAACTAAACTGTTTCTATAGATATTAGTGCAAACGTTAGAGTAACATCTACAATGAATCAGTGGATTGTCAATATCCACCTGTTACTGCTGAATGAACCCAACTGTTCAACTCAAAGTCATGTTATAGTGACTGAAACTAAGGCGTGAACTAGATGTGCAAATGTTAAACTCGTTGGAAGTTATTAAATAAGAGTAAATATGAGAGCTGAAGAGTTTTAATGTCCTGTCAGTCTGATTTAGTCGAGCAGATTCCAGTGCGTTTACCGGCGGCAAGTTGATAGAATGTGTTGTTTCTGTTCACGACGAGAGTAACATCGATTAAATCAAGCAAAAAGAAATACGTCAGTCGACATACAAGTCAACGATTGTTGTCGTTTACAGAAAAATAACTAAAACTGGAAATTTAGTGCACAATATCCCGAACCATCGCCTAAACGCTCAATGTCCGCCATGTTTGCACATTGGTATTAAGCCGCTACGGAATCCCTGAAAGGACAAACAGCGTCCATCACCGGCTCAGTGAAACGGGGGTGAATGGAATCAAATGTTTTATTTATCACCGATATATGTGGCAAAAAAAAAATTTGTTTATATAAAGTTTATGTAAGCTATAAGATTTTGTTTTTGAAATGTCTTACTCTTACCAAGGCGGCATTTATTTGATTAAACATACAGGAAAAACAGTAATATTGTGAAATTACGATTTAAAATAGCTGCTTGCAATTTTAATATATTTTAAAATGTAATTCATTCCTGTGATGCCAAGCTGAATTTTCAGCATCATTACTCCAGTCTTCAGCGTCACGTGATCATTCAACAATTACTTTAATATTAATTTACTATTAGTATACCGATTTACTGCTCATGTAAAACATTTGTGCTGCATATTTTGTGGAAACCTTGATACATTTTTTCAAGATTCTTTGATGAATAAGTTTTTAAAGAACATCATTTACTTAAAACCAAATTCTAATATTATAATCCATTATATTAACAATCTTTACTGTCACCTTTGATCAATTTAACGCATCCTTGCTGAATGAAAAAAAATTTACTGACCCCAAACTTTTCTACAGTACTGTAGCTTACTACAATAGATATATCCTATTTAAAATGTAAAACGTTTAAAATGTACTGTCAAATATGAAATGCATATATGAATAGCTGTCAAATATTTAAAGCAACCTGCTATAGGCAAATGAAAGACCAGAGAGAAGTCAACAAAAACCTTTATTTATAAAAGATGAATAACAATATTCATCACAGATAGTCTGGTTCTGTGGGAGTCAACCATCATAACACTGATAAAGAAAATCAATCATGCAAACAGTGGATTAGAGCCCGGGGAAGACAAAGACATTTGATATGTGAATGTTTGAACACACCACCAAGTAAAAATATAATACAAAGCTTTTTTTTTTTTTTAAATGGTCTTAAAACATCTTTGTTGTCAGATTTATAAATCGAATACAGACTAAAGAATGCCTTTAAATACTATTGCTAATAGGGCAGTATTTTAGTACATTTTTTCCAAGAGCTGGTTAATTTGCTGAAAGTATGTATGTTTATTGTGGGAGAGAAAATATTACTTCCTAATGACAATCAGTAGCCTGTTCTTGAATCCAGTCTATAAAATCACAAATGCAAAAATACAATTTGGGTTTGAAGGCACCTTGAGGAGGATATTTTTTCTGATACCCTGAAAGATCACATACTGAATTCTATAACCATTTCAAATCTTTCCACACTTTTTGGCACCCCTACAACACATTTAAAGTGCCTAACACCAAAACCTCACATATATACTTCAACAGTGCACATCTCACACACTCCTTCAAGAGTAAAGACCCATCACAGCACATTCTCATGTCATCAGGTTTACCAAACGATAACTACATGAATTCAATAGAAAACAGTGCCTAATATCAGTCACTCAATTTAACTGCCAGGTTACAGTGATATGGGGAATTTTTGACCGTTTATGATTTTGAACGTATTGCTATTCTAATGAAGTGCTGATGCCAATATCAATATTTTGTCAACCCACAAGGAGGGTATTATTGAAAACGTGCAAATATGTGCTTGGACAGTCAAAATTGTGTTTTTAAGAACCTGGAGTGGAAGGCACCTTGAGGAGGATATTTTTTCTGATACCCTGAAAGATCACATACTGAATTCTATAACCATTTCAAATCTTTCCACACTTTTTGGCACCCCTACAACACATTTAAAGTGCCTAACACCAAAACCTCACATATATACTTCAACAGTGCACATCTCACACACTCCTTCAAGAGTAAAGACCCATCACAGCACATTCTCATGTCATCAGGTTTACCAAACGATAACTACATGAATTCAATAGAAAACAGTGCCTAATATCAGTCAGTCAATTTAACTGCCAGGTTACAGTGATATGGGGAATATTTGACCGTTTATGATTTTGAACGTATTGCTATTCTAATGAAGTGCTGATGCCAATATCAATATTTTGTCAACCCACAAGGAGGGTATTATTGAAAACGTGCAAATATGTGCTTGGACAGTCAAAATAGTGTTTTTAAGAACCTGGAGTGGATTTAAAAAAAAAAGGCAAATTCTGCAGTTACATACATAGGAGCTAAAAACGTACAGTGATATGCAACAATCTTTTTGTAGTACTTGAAATCAATATCTGGCAGAGTACTTTCCAAACATTTGTACCATAATAGTTATATTCAGTAATTTAGTAACTAAAATAATGTACTGAAACTTAATGGGATATACACCAGATAACGATACAGGAAGTAGATTTAGAGCAACCAAAGGTTTCGAGAGTAAACAAATCATCCTACTCAAAGTCACATTATGGCGAAACGCAGAGAACTCTAACCTGTTCCATACTACATACTACTGACAAGTAATTGGAAATTACTGGTTACATTAGTGCTTAAAACGAAAACGAAGGCAGACACGCAGCTATTTCAGGCCGTTTGATTGCAAGGTTAGAAACCACAACGCATGCACCCAATCTGGTCACCTGCAAGATTGTTTGTTCTGAAAAACTATGACTACTTCGCATGATTTGTACCTTGTTGAAGAGAAAAAATCCACATTCACAGTTACAACGTCACATAACCAAACACGCACAAGTTCTGCAGACACTTAAAATGCTACAAATATCATTGATAAAGGCTATTCCAAAAAGTCGGTAGCACAGATGGCTGAAATTGACATCTAAAATGTCCAGCGAAAACTTGCTAAGAATCAAACCATTAATTGGATAGTTCACGCAAAAATTGAAAATTTTGCCGTCATTTTCTCACCACCATGTTCCAAAACTGTATGAATTGTTTTTATTTCAATGTTAACTGTTTTTGTTCTTACAACATTGGTTTGGACCCCATTTACTTTCATTGTAACTTTAATTTCAATGTAACTTTTAGAAACGATGAAAATCATTGGGGTCCAAAATAATGTTATTTTGGACCCCATTGACTTTGATTGTATGGACAAAATTACACTGAGGCACTTTTCAAAATGTATGCATTTCAGAGAAGGCAGAATTCATACAGGTTTGAAATGACATGAGGATGGGTAAATGATGACAATGTTCATTTTTGGCTGAACTCCTTTTTTGGAATTCAGCGGAAAAAGTCCAAAACAGCATGGTAACTCCAACCAAAAGTTTGGATCTTTTGTCACCGACAATAACTACGCCTAAGGTATAAGTTATGCTAGTTTGAAACGGTTTATCCAGTTGACAGTAATTCTAAATGAGAAAACAGACAAAGTGGGTGAGCAAAATCTTCCTCGACCTGAAATCACGTAACTGCTTCTGTTACAAAACCTCACTTTCTTAATTAAGACTGTTTAGTGTGTACATGTCTTCAAAGGGATGACTTGCACACTCTTAAATATCAACGCCCACTTAAACGTCCTCATTCACTCTGTGCAAACTGTTTGCTGCATAAAAAGGGGTCGAGTACACAAACGCAGCACAGCAATTTTGGCAGCACGAAGGTAGGGTACTAAATATCACGAGGGGCAGTAAACAAGTTCAGCTCTGCAGCAAAATAGGGTCTTCCAGCTCGTGGAAGGGAGCTGAGCTGCTCTGGCTCTCGCCCGAGTCCGAATCGTACGGGGTGTCTGGCAATTCCGCAAAGCTACACGCCAACTGGTCGTCCTCGAAATCGGAGCGTGGAGGCTCGTAGCAATCTGCGAATCCGTCCTCGTCGAACGTGTTAAAGTCCTGCGGGATGTAAAGCATCTCCGGGTAGTTGCGGCTGACCAGGTCGCTGATGGTGGTGGGCGACACCTTGCGGAAAGCAATCAGGTGCATGTGGGAGAACTTGACGTACTTGTAGCGCTTGAAGCCCAGAGACTCCACTGCAACTCGCCAGCTGCGCATCATAAGTGTGTGCCGGCCCTGGTGGGAGGAGTCAGGGGTGATGATGAGGAGCAGGCCATTCAGGGTCAGGAGTTCATGTGCTTTCTTGCAGCAGAGCCAGCGCTGGTAGGGTGAGGGGAAGTAGGAGAGAAGCAGGGAGAACACTACCACGTGAAACAGCTGGGCAGGTAAAGCGTCGATGGGGCCGCGCAGCTGCCGCAGGAAGGCATCCAAAGCATCGCTGGCCAGCTGCAGAGGTTGCTGCAGCTGCAGGTTGAGAAAGTCGCATTTGTAGACGCTCTGTAGCCATAAAGAAGAACAAAAAAATCTGAACATTTAGCTATACTCAGCAGGGCAGGTAAAATTATTACATGGGTCAATGACAGTGTCCAAAATAAAGGATATAAATGTTTATATTTTTTCTTAGAAATATACTCTTTGTACTTATACTGGTTTTGAAAAATGTTTAATGTTTGAAAAATATCATTAATAATGACATAAAATAAAAATGTATGTGGTGTATCCATTATACTACTATTTTATTATACTACTAAAAAGTTTTTTTTAATAAAGATGCATTCAATTGATCAAAAGTGACATTAAAAACCTTTATAATATTTAGCGAAGACATTTCTAATATTTAAAATAAATGTTTTTTTTACTTTCTATTCTAGTAAATGCACTATGGTTTCCACAAAAATATTAAGCAGCACAACTGTTTTCTGATGACAGAATTTTTATTTTTTGGTGAAGTGTCCCTTTAACTTCAAAAAACATTATCAAAAATTTAATTAAATTAATACACAATTTTAAGGAAATTGTTTTCAACATTGATAAGAAGAAATGTTTCTTTGCATATTAAAATGATTTAAGGATCATGTCACATTGAGGACTGGACTGAACTTCTGAAAACATTACATAAATTAAAAGACAAAATAAAACTATTTTAAGGAAACTTTTTTCAACACTGATAAGAAGCACAGTTTCTTGCATATTAAAATATATTTTTTAAGGATCATGTGACATTGAGGAGTAGAGTAATGACTGCTGAAAATTCAGCTTTGCCATCACAAAAAAATTACATTACCTTAGTGAGCCTTTTTTACGTTAATGCCCAAAAACATCAAAATGAAGTGTATTCAAGCCAAATATGTATGAACTGCATTTTTAATGTCTATTTGAATAAATTAATAGATCCAGACAAAGAAAACAACGTAATTATCCAATAACAAACTTTAGTCAGAATATATGACATTTTTAATTTGATGGAACTATTAAATGGATGTTACTTCTGTTCCTCACAGTTGTTTTCCCATTCAATGTAATCACGAAGAATATAGTATCATATAACGTCAAGTAACACAAACCTCTACTGCTGGCACAATGTCAATACCGACAGTCAGAAACTCGTCAAACTTCAGGAAGGGATTGAAACAGCTGCCCACATCCAACAGCCGTATCCTCCCAAGCTGGAACGCTGAGCTGTTACAAAGCAAGAATAAAAAGCTGATTTAGTCAATGAACTCGTTGCTATCTGGAATTTTGTGGATATGCAGTGTTAAAGGTATCATTCTAGAACACCTTGAAGAGGACGATTGTGGTAGAGAGTTTGCAGATGCGTTATTCCCAGCTGCGGCGTGTCTAGCACTCTTCTCATCCTTCTCCAACACTCGCCTCATCCCTCCATCCTGGAAGTACTCCTGACAAACACTGCGGCAAGACAAATGTAACATCAATAAGTACCAAATCTGCTTCTCAACATAAAATACTGACCATTAGCAATCATACCTGCGGCACCACTCAATGCGCCCCTCACCCTCACATTTATTCGCCCAGTGGTTGTCAGCCAAGTTCTTCATGGCCATGGCATATTCGCTGAGAGTCTGCTCGTCTTCACAATGTTCACGCCATATTTTCTCGAAATCTCCCACTACAGCCGAAAAGACAAAACAGAGGAGCGTACAGTCATGATTAATCGTTCTGCACCACATAACTAGTGAACATTTCCACAAAGCCTACTTTCAGAAGTCAGCTGATGTTGTGCTTCCTCTAAATTTTGATTCTGAAACCACTGCGTCCAACGGCTCACAAAACACCATACGACTTCTTCAACAACTCAGTAAAACTCCATTGCCAGGCTCAAAAGCACTGTATCATCGAAGTGTTTGTGCTGATTCACACCGTTTAAAAACTTGCTGATAAAGCCGATGACACCAGAAGGCAACCAGAGTGCTTGGGAGGGCAAGAACTGACAAAAAGTGATCTGTCCCATGACAGAATGGAAAATACAGGCCTTATCAGATTTACAGTGAATAAGACAAGATGGGAAGAGACTGCAGCGCCGTTATATATGAATGCTGTTGTACAATGCCAAGAAGACCAGATCACGCCTTCCTTATTAACCCATCATGGGGTCAAGTGAATAGACTACTTTGTGTGGGATTTATAGCGCTGCCAGTCCCTCTCGGGGGAAGATTCGATAAAGCTATAGTCTGAACCATGAGAAACTCAACAACACAGTTAAAGTCAGTACAAACACGGTGGTACTTTAAATTAGGTTTTGCAATTAGTTCTGGTAGAAATAATTGCAGGCAAAAATATAACATTTCAAAATCTCTGTCATGATTTCAGTCTTGGATGATGCTCACTGCAGTGCAAAATTGTAACAGGAAACGTAACAACATCCTCGCAGTAATTTACTTCTATCAATAAAAAGACTATTTGACCTTGCATGTCTCAAGATAATATTTTTTATATTCTTTTTAAAAATGTGCACGCATAGGTTAGAAACTTATCATGATCAGACAACACAATAAGAGACACTTTTCACAAATTGGGCACAAAATATGGCCTGAAAGATGGCTTTTGTTTTTAAGTTTTTTTTAAAGGGATAGTTCACCCAAAAATGTCAATGTCATTCCAAACCTATATCTGTGACTTTCTTTCTTCTGTAGAACATAAAAGAAGATATTTTGAGAAATGTCTGCATGATTTGATGACAATTTTCATTTTTGGGTAAAGGGTCCATTTAACTTCATAAAACATGTAAATGTGACAACAGGAAATATATATTGTATTCATTTTGTTATGTGTGTGTGTAGGCATGGGCCGGTATGAGATTTTGACGGTATGATAACCTTAAGCAAAAATATCACGGTATTGTTGTTACAGCTCTAAAATTTTACAGGTAAAAAAACAAAATTTATTTCCACTGAACACAATGTATTTTATTTTTGAGCAACATACAGAATATTTGGAACGGCAGTATTAGTTTATTTTTGATTCGATTTGTTTCTGAAATGTTTGCTGAATTGTGGGCGGTCTTGCAGCTTTTGATGTGAAAGAGAAAAAAAGTTAAAAAATAAAGACTGACATCTTTATTTAACCTACAGTGCCTTTCGAAAGTTTTCATACCCCTTCATTTTTTTTCGCATTTTGTTGTGTTGCTGCCTTATGTTAAACTGCTTTAAATTACTTTTTTTCCACATCAATCTATACTCCATACACCATAATGGTAAAGCAAAAAACAGGTTTTTAACATCTTTGCAAATTTATTACAAATAAAAAAAACTTAAATTATTATTATTATTTGGAACAGCTGAAATTTAGCTTAGGAGCTTATAGATGTTACTACACTTCGAGTGAAGTTAACCTGTGGCAAATTCAATTGAATGGGTATAATTTGGAAAGGCACACACGTCTTAATAAAAGGTCTAACGGCTGATAATGCATATCAGAGCAAAAATCAAGCACTGAGGTCAAAAGAACTGCCTGTAGAGCTCAGAGACAGGATTCTGCTGCATTGAAGGTTCATAGAAGCATGTAGTCTCTGTTACCCTTAATGGAAGATGTTTGAAACAACCAGGACTCTTCATAGAGCTGGCCTCCTGGCCAAACTGAGCAATTGATGGAGAAAGGCCTTTTCTAGACTGGTGGCCAAGATCCTGATGGTCACTCTAGTTGAGCTCCATGATCATATGTGGAGATTGGAGAAACCTACAGAAGGACAAACATCACTGCAACACTCCACGGATCTGGGCTTTATGGCAGTGTGGCCAAACTCAATCCTCTCCTCAGTGAAAACACATGAAAACACAATTGGAATTTGCAAAAAAAAAAAGCACCTAAAGGACCCTCAGACTGTGAGAAACAATATTCTCTGGTCTTTGAACCTCAATTCCAAACATTATGTTTGAAGGAAACCAGCTCCGCTCATCACCTGCAGAGTACCAT
>NW_015505210.1:1797369-1798563 GCF_001515645.1 Sinocyclocheilus grahami | reverse complement strand
AATGATGATGAGCAAAGCTTGTCGCATCAAACAAAAAAGACTTGACTGTAAAGGTGCTTTAGCTAAAAATTTAGTTACTTATGCAATGTACTTATTTCAGGTTTGTTATTTTTAATACATTTAAGAAGCTGTTACAATTCTGTTTTTGCTTTGTCAATATGGTGTATTGTGTGTAGATTGATGTGGAAAAAAAGTAATTTAAAGCAGTTTAACATAAGGCATATACATAAAACGTGAAAAAAATAAAAAAAACTTTTGCAAGGCACTGTATATCTGTAATTACAGTTATTTAATTTTAGTTATATAATATAGATATAATTTATATAATTTCATATTTATTTATATAATTTCATATACATAATTTGATTTAATAACCCAATTTATAGCAAAAACAGAATGTTCTGACTAGCTTTGTGAAATTATACTACATGCCTGAACAAAGCAAACAGCAGAAGCTCTGAATGAGACGCAGATTCACTCTCTGACAGCAGGAGGCGCTTCTGGAAGAGCAGATACGGCTTTTCCTTGGTTACCGCCGTAAACAAACCAGCGCTGCGCTGAAACACTGCTTTAATGTGAATTATACAGAGACGAGATTAAAAGAAAATACCATCTAAACTTTTCTGAAGACAGCCAGTTCCCCTCAGAAACACATTCATATAAATCCCCAAATCAATATTTAGGATTTTCTTCCAATAGCTCGTGCATCATGAACAATGAGTGATCTGCCTGCTACAGTAGTTTTCTCTGTGCGTCCATCTTCAGCGTCTCTGGCCTGTGTTAACGGGCGTTTACAGACTTCATATTTTCACATAAATTACATTTTGGAAATTAATTGCATTGCAAAGCATTTTGTGCAAGTCCAGAACAGAGACAAGCTGCAATAAGACAAAACGGCCGGTTGCGCAAGTTCCAGGGGAAGCTCCTTCGGCCGTCATGCACACACGTGACTGCACGAACAGGAGGGGGAGGGGGCATGAGGGATTCCTACACTTTCAGTCTTTAAGGAGACATGAAAAACAGTGCATACCGCCGGAACGGTATAACGGAAAATATTAGTGGTTTTGAAACACTGACATTTTCAAATCGCGGTATACCTTGAAACTGGTAATCGGCCCATGCCTATGTGTGTGTGTGTGTGTGTGTATGTATATATATATATATATATATATATATATATATATATATATATAT
>NW_015505210.1:1790521-1797279 GCF_001515645.1 Sinocyclocheilus grahami | reverse complement strand
TATATATATATATATATATATATATATATATATATATATATATATATATAAAAAGTGCGGTCTAAATTAGCGCGTTGACACATAAGATTAATTTTTTCAGTTTAACGTGTTAAAAATGTTTTATGCAATTAACGTAGGAGTTTTCAAAACTGTCCTGGAGCGGCCAAGCACTGTCTCCCTCATCTAACACACCCGATTCAACTCATCAGCTCATAAGCAGAGACTTTAAGACCTGAAGTGGGTCAGAAAAGGTAAAGAGTTGTGAGAAAATATGATGCGTGTCAGATCCGCATCATCAGCAGTGGCAGCAAAAATAACCTAATAACCAGCTGCTGTGACATCTGTTAATCAAAGAACAAAAGAAAAAAAAAAAGAAAGAAAAAAGGAGGAAATCAATAACTTTTGTAGCTTTAAGCATTAATCTTTATTTAATTTAGAATTTAGTGTTTGATAACTTTATTAAATGTCCTACTTGCTGAAGGGCACAGGAAGCTAAATATGACATTTAATGGGTTTTTGTGTGAAATTTGTTTTAAGTTCACTTAAATTAGAAGTTGTTATTTTTAAAGTCAAATAAATGTTAAAATTGATAGCTCTCAATTATACTGTAATGTTGAATGGCTATAGTCAATGGTTAAATATTACGGGGGGAAACTATTTCATAGAGACATCAGTAGTATTGGTAGGGCTGTCACGATAACAACTTTTTGTTGTGCAATATATTGCCCCAGAAATAATTGCGATAAGCGATATTATTGTCATTTTAAAGACCATTTTATGCCACTGAATGGGTATTTATACTTATTTAGCCTATACTATACCATCCCCAGCAAGTAGACACACTAAAAATAGGTCAGCTGACCATTATTTATCATATGTGTATTAAGTCTTTAGATAAAAAAAGGTGTTAAACAATAAATTGATCAATAATTGACAGTGACGAAGCATTTAGAGCAGCACACTTGTCACCTGTACACAGTCAGGACTCAGGACACACAATTCAGAGGATTCATGCTCATAAATTCTCTCTTTATAGCCTTTTTCCCCCGCAGGAGAATTAAACGTTGTTTATGTTTTCAAACATTGCCATCGGATCTATGAACAGCAAAACAGGAACAGCTGAACGACCCTGCACAGGCTTGCTGACTAGACTGTGACGTCGTGCTGCAGACAGACAGACAGACAGACAGACAGACAGACAGAGAGAGAGAGAGAGAGAGACAGAAAAAAGATGTTCATTCAAAGCGTTCCTTCGCATCATAGTAGACATTTACATTTACACTGGATTACTAATTTAGTCAAAGCCGCTAAAAAAACAATACACCTACCGTCTTTCTAGCATTTGGTCGTTAGAATCACATCAGGAGGGTCACATTCCCGCGCGCTCTGACACGGAATTATGTGTGGCGTGGAGAGAACGTGAGTACTTTTGTCATGTTTCACACCACAGAGTTATTATGGCTTACTGTGAATATTATAAAACTCACTGAACACCAGAACTAGTCGGACCCAGTTAATTACTTTGCAGTATTTTTTCGCAATATGAAGAATCATGTCAAAACTAGGCAGTGGCGTGCACAGTCCTCCGGAGGTGCAGGGGAGGGTGGCATTATGAGAGCGATCCGGGGATTTCTTCTCGATTAATCGGACCGAAAGTGCACTTTAGCGTCGGCAATTAAAGGGGCAGGCTGCAGACCCCCCCAGCCCCCCACTTTTTGCCATTGAGATGACTGAGAAAATTAATTAACCGTATATGTAGGCCTATCCATATTATCCTTGTCAGTGTGTCAAACACAAGTTAGCAAAGCTGGAGCAACAGTGCTTTTGTGTGTCCCCTTGGGTTTGAAAATGTCATCATGTAGTTCAATCCCATTTAGAGGGAGTGATAATCCCATAATAGTCACCCTGCCCAACTGTACAAACAGCTCCCCCGTGAACTTTAAACTAAAGGGACTAAAGTGTTTCTTATTCTGTTAGCTTATAAATATGCAGTCACTCATCTAGCCATGAAAGTTCACCCAAAAATTAAAATGATGCCATTTACTCACCCTCATGCATGCATTCTTTCTTCTGTGGAACACAAAAGACAATAAAAAATACAATTTGTCCATACAATTAAAGTCTTTTGGCTTTTGTTATGGACTCCATTGACTTTCACTGTGTGGCCAGAAGCAATTGAAACATTCTTAAATATCTACAGCTAAAAAAGGAGTCTATTTGGGGACATATGTGGTCAGATTTATTTCTGTGAACTGCATAATCTAATAACCTGGATATGAGATCATAGTTCATCTGTTTGTTCATTGAAAGACAGTTCCGTGAATGTGTCTAACAATAAATGGGAAAGATAAAGACAACTAAGAAATAATAACAGCTGCACAATATTGAATTACAATAAAATACTCTGTTGATTGGACAAGCAAATTTACAGACACCACACAAAAAAATCCACAAATCGTATCTATTTTGAGAGTACAACGATGGAAGTTATTATTTATTTTACACGGCTTATACATTGTGTTTAGACTGTGTCATATGACACTTCTGACACATCTGTCCTTATTAACAAAAGCTGGTGAGTTTGGAGATGTTAAGACCATAATGTTTTGTATATTGACACAAAGGAGGATATTGATCCTTGATGTCTCAAACTGTTTTACTGTAAACAGACCAGATGATATGTAAAGAAAAAAAATGAACTCTAATAAACTTGAACGACCATGTATGGAAAAACGTTTGTTAAATAGTTGCAACAGAAAAATGCATTTCTTTTTTTGTTCATCACTTCAGATGTTACATGAACATTCATCTTATTGCCAAGATATATTAGACATTAAAATCAACATGATTATTAAAAAAAAAGAGGTTATAGTTATAGGTAACAGGTTATGTATTTTGTATATGCATTGTATATAAACCATAATCCAATCAGGTACTTAGCATGAAGTTAAAGCTATGCATAAAAGTATGTCAATGAAATCCTTTTTTAAAGACTTATCCTCTATAATCTGTCAAACTTTTTACTCACCCAGTGTATCATCACTGTACCAGGCACCATTAACACAGAACCCAAACATTTCTACATATATACTGTAGACCCCATATAATCTCTTGCTGTATGTTCAGCTCTTTGTAAAGAGCATTTTGATATTTTATGCAAACTTTATGTTGTCTGTAGAGCAAGGCAATATACCTGTTGAATTATGTAATGGCAAATTAATGTAAAAGTCTTCTTATAAACATGTCTTTGCCTTTATGAAATTTTGTGAGATAAATAGCCCCACATAATCCAATGTTGTACAACAATTGTATGTGTACAAAACATTTAGATTCACATTTCTAAGTTCTCCAACAAATGTTGATGAGTAAATCATATTTACTACAGTCCTCTTTCACCTTTCTGAGAGCTTTTCAGTGGTTCTTCCTCACCTTGATAAAACAGCCAATACACTGTAAGAATATATAGGGCAAAACATGCAATGAAGTCATAATAATATGCTATGACCAAAAACACTATCAACAAAAATGTGTATCTAGTCACCCTTGACATATTGTCATAGGACAGAAACTCTTTCCACCACAAGACATTACGTCCAATGACATGTTCATTCCCATCCACTAGGGGCAGTGTAGCTCTCTCCAGCTTCATGTTGTACTCAATATTTGTTAAATCCTCTAGGGAACTACTCGGCTGGTCCTCGTCCATAGACTCAGAGATTGAAGGCATAGCTAATGGCCTTCCTCTGCTCAAGGAGGGTCTTTTGCCATAGCTTCCACTCATTGCGCCTTCTCTGAATACTGACTGTTGTGAATTCCTCAGACTGTTCAGGTACAGCTCCATCTCATCATCTATCTGCGATTCTGTTGAGGTATTGTCTTCAACGTTTTCAAGATCTCTGTTCACTGAGTCTTTTGCCAGGCGTTCCATGTTTTCCAGCATACTGTTTACATCATCAATAGTTTCCCATTCCCGTTTCACACTTTCACAGCACACATTCTCTTCTTTATCAATAAAGTCAATGAGGTTCCAATCATTCTCCATAGCTTGCATACTTCCACTGAGTTCAATATCAGTCTTTTGAGATGATTCTTGCCAAGATGTAGCAGTTTCCTCACAGATCTCTAATCCATGGTTGATGTGTATGTCCTCTTTTTCTGAGTACTCACCTAGAATTTCTATTTCATTTAAGTCAATATGATGTTGTGGTAATGATTTAACAGTGTCGGTACTAATGATCTGCTTCTGCTCCTCTGAATCTTGAGAAAGCAGATCATGTGCATCTTCTTGTTGTTTCTTTTCTCTCTCAGTTTCCATTGCATCCAAGTCCTCTTCATCGTCTATATATTTCAACTCATCTTCAATGCTATTTATTCCTCCTTTCATTTCATGTTTTTCTTCTGCACCTTCTTGTTCTTCTGGTTCTTGTTCTTTCTCCTCTTTGTCTTGTTTCTGCTTCTCCATCTGCTTAATTTGATTTCCATTTCCCTTTTCTTGCTCTTCCAGGCTTTTGTGAATTTCTTCTATCTCTTTAATCACTGATGTGTTACATTCTCCATCAAAATTAATAATACTGGAGCTCTCCATCTCTGAAGTCTGTGTAGAAAAACCCATGAGCATTTGTTCCTTCTTTTCATTAATTTGGCAGCTCTCCAAAGTATTGCTCATATTTATCTGTGTGTTCTCCAATTCTGTATATGGTTCTATTGGCATAGTTGTTGCTATTGCTAAATGAGAAAGTTTTTCAATGCTCGATCTCATCTCACACCAGTCAGACTCTAATTTATCATCAGAGGAACCCAAGCTGATCCTTGTGGGGTCATCTGGAGATTGGGCAAGAATGCAAGAGGTGCTGATTGAATATTCTGTTTGCACTGATATATTTTCCTCTTTGGTGTAGATATTTGTAGGGTCTTCCTGGTTTTGTGACTTTTCAGTTTTTATAAAGGACCTCTGATTATCCAAACATGAAGTTTTGAAAACCTCTATGGGTAATGAAGGATGGATCTGTTCAGGTAGGCTGTCAATATCGTCTTGGTATGGGTGAAGATTTGGGCTTGATTCCTTCCAGATCCAGGGACTCCTCGTCCTCATCCCAGGGGCAGGATCCCGGCAAGCTCAGTATGTTGGAGCTGGCCCCAGTGGGACTGCACAGTTCTCCCACAGACTCCATCAGGCAGTGTGGCACAGAGTGAGAGGAACTCAGCCGGTCAGCCAGCAACTGACGTGCTGTGACTTAACTTATGGAATCAAGTTACATTTGACATTGTAGGGAAAAGCCAACTCTATATTTAGGGCAGAAACAACTTGAGCTATGCAGTCAGAGCTCAGGGGACCCATGAAAAAATATGTTGGAGGCACGCTTCAAACAACATAACATTGTCATGAATACACAGTAGTGATGCGCAGAGTTATATCGATAATCCGTGGGTCGGGTAATAAAAAAATACATACAAACGTAAAACTTTGTTAAACTTAACAAACATTTTTTAACATGTTTTAAATGCATTTATTCATCAGGCAGACTAATTTCTAACGTTACTAGATCTGCTGTTAACAATGAACCATCCATTCATCATATCATGCAGATCTAAGAATTAGAATCTTTGTAATGTAACGATCGGGTGCGGGTTGGGACAGATATCTAAATCAGAGAAAAATACAGGTGTGGGTGGGTGGCATGTGGATAATTTATTTGTAGCAGTGGATTCAGGTGACGTTTGAGCTGATCCGCGCATCTTTAATACACAGACAGCAATTTTATCTGTCAGTGTTTTTAAGGAGGCGATTAACGGGATAGTTCACAAAAATTTAAATCCTGTCATCACTTACTGATTACTCACTTACTCGCCTTCATGCCATTCCAAAACTGTTTTCTGTGTAACATAAAAGAAGATAATTGACTGTACCCCCCCCCCCCCACCCAACAAAAAAAAAAAAACAAAAAAAAAAAAAAAAAAAATCCCCACCTTCATGCCATTCCAAAACTGTTTTCTGTGTAAAATAAAAAAAAAAAATTGACTGTACCCCCCCCCCCCAAATTAAAAAATAATGGCACAAAAAAAAACATTTGGAATTCGCCCATAAACATTATTAAAGACAAGTGAACAGTCAGTAAATAAAAACTAATGAACAAATTACAAGCAATAGCACAACTGAATATATAAAACAAAGATACAAATGACACGATGCTTTAGGAAAATAATCAGACGGGATGAATGAGAATGCAAATTCACTCTCTGACAGCAGGTGGTGCTTATGGAACAGCAGCAATGTAGTGCTCCCTTTCAGTCAATCACTCTCGACGTAACGTCGGTGACCGACGAATTGGGATCTCGCTTAGAGAGTTGAAAAGAGCAAACTCTCCCCGACGCAGAGGATCTAATTTCTCGGTATGGAGTTGGATTTGGTCGAACAGACAGCACGCCTCATAGAGGAATGTGCGCAGTCGGTGCTGAACTGCTTGAATTCATTCAAGGGCAGGACAGCGGTCCCACTGAACACCATCACTTTGGCGAGAGCACCATCTACGAGACACGCTTACTCCTTGAAGTGAAACCTGTTTGTCGAGTGGTGTTCTTCTCACCGAGAAGACCCCCGGAAATGCCCGATCAGGGTCGTGCTTTCCTTTTTACAGCAAGTGTTGGAGCGAAGGCTGTCTCCCTCCACCCTTAAAGTCTATGTCGCTGCGATTGCTGCTAACCATGACCCCGCGGAAGGGAAGTCAGTAGGGAAGCATGACCTGGTCATCAGGTTCCTT
>NW_015505210.1:1788992-1789950 GCF_001515645.1 Sinocyclocheilus grahami | reverse complement strand
ATTGCGTGTCCCCCCCCCCCCCCCCCAAATTAAAAAATAATGGCACAAAAAAAACATTTGGAATTCTCCCATAAACATTATTAAAGACAAGTGAACAGTCAGTAAATAAAAACTAATGAACAAATTACAAGCAATAGCACAACTGAATATATAAAACAAAGATACAAATGACACGATGCTTTAGGAAAATAATCAGACGGGATGAATGAGAATGCAAATTCACTCTCTGACAGCAGGTGGTGCTTATGGAACAGCAGCCGACGAATTGGGATCTTGCTTAGAGGGTTGAAAAGAGCAAACTCTCCCCGACGCAGAGGATCTAATTTCTCGGTATGGAGTTGGATTTGGTCGAACAGACAGCACGCCTCATAGAGGAATGTGCGCAGTCGGTGCTGAACTGCTTGAATTCATTCAAGGGCAGGACAGCGGTCCCACTGAACACCATCACTTTGGCGAGAGCACCATCTACGAGACACGCTTACTCCTTGAAGTGAAACCTGTTTGTCGAGTGGTGTTCTTCTCACCGAGAAGACCCCCGGAAATGCCCGATCAGGGTCGTGCTTTCCTTTTTACAGCAAGTGTTGGAGCGAAGGCTGTCTCCCTCCACCCTTAAAGTCTATGTCGCTGCGATTGCTGCTAACCATGACCCCGCGGAAGGGAAGTCAGTAGGGGAAGCAGGACCTGGTCAGCAGGTTCCTTAGGGGGCGAGAAGGTTAAATCCTCACCGGCCCCCCTCTATACCCTCTTGGGACCTGTCTCTAGTGCTCAAAGCACTACAGCAGGGCACATTTGAGCCTTTGCAGTCAGTCAAGCTAAAGTTTCTTTCAATGAAAACTCTGCTCCTGCTTGCACTGGCCTCCATCAAGAGGGTAGGGGACCTGCACGCATTTTCGGTCAACGATTCGTGCCTAGAGTTTGGGCTGGCTGACTCCCAGGTAATCCTGAGGCCCCGGCCCGG